>NC_083100.1:19050639-19335759 GCF_949774975.1 Lagenorhynchus albirostris
AAACTCCACCAAATATTAAAACTAGTCACTGAGCCTGAGATCAGAAAGCAATCCAATTTACCCCTCTGTTTAATCCTATCCTTTCCTATTTCAGCTCCACTGGCCCTGGCTTGGAAGTAGGTGATCACATGCAGCTCATCTGGGATGGAGGAAGCTGGAAGGCAGGAAAAGATATAAATAAGCTTCCAAACCAGGATCTTCTGTGAACAGAAAACCAGTGCTTCCAGCATCACACATCAGCTAAAAGAGCTGAATCTCTCAACTCTTTACCCTGGCAGCTCCAAGTAGGGTTAAAAAAAAAAAAAAAAGGAAAAAGGAAGGAGAGAGGGAGGGAGGGAAGGAAGGAAGGGAGGGAAGGGAAGGGAAGGAAGGGAGGAAGGAAGGAAAGAGGGAGGGAGGGAGGAAGGAAGAAAGAAAAGGTACACCCCCACCAATGGATGGGAATGGGGGCTACAGGCTGGGGAGCCCTCCATAACAGGCACTGATGGCATTTATCCCCACAGCAGGCTATCCCCTAGAGGCAGGCTCTGTCTTCATCACTGTCTGGGACCACTGCATCTAAAACAAGAACCTGCTGGGAAGATTTCAGGAGCTCCAGAAAGGAAGAGACCTCTCAGGTAGAAGGTGTCTCCCTAAGGTCCAGGAGGCATGTCCCTTGGGTTTAAAGGCACATTATTGGAGAAAAGACCCCCTGATGTAGAGAAGAAAGGAATCTCCTCTGGCACCAACAATAATGAAGTTTACTGGCTGAAATCATCCTGAATCTGGGGGAAAGAAGGAGCTTTATACATAAATCTCTTCTAGGTTCTCGTTCTCAAATCAGTTGATTGGCAGCTTATCTCTTTCAGTCTCTTTAGCTCTTGGTTGAGTTGGCGGCTTGTAGAGCAGAAGAAGGAAGGGCTGGCAACAGTAGGGCAATGAACGTTGGAGGCTGGACCCCAGGAATCTGGGGTCATGTATTGTGGGTTGGCCTCAAGAGGTGAATGAGCTTCCTGCAGTGTTTGGTAGAGGCCGGCCTGGGACTGCTACGTGGCAGTAACTGATTCCCCAGAGAGAGCAAGGCTAACTTCTCACTGGCACCCAGGGACACCAGCACCTGTGGGATAGAGAGAGATGACAGAACATGACATGCAGAGGACTGTGATTTGGCCCAGCAATTCCCACTCTAGAAAAGGAAGAAAAGGAAAATGAGCTCTTGGGGACTCAAAATAGGTTGTGTGGGAGAAGACAGACCTTGGGGACAGGAATCACCAGGACCAGAGGTCTATTTCCATTCTCTTTGGTTATAGACCATGAAACCAAGGCACCAAAGGACCTATGCACTTGTCCCCAGGAAGAGGTAATAAATGCAGCAGTAAAACTAAGCCAAAAGGTAAGACTCCCAGCTGTGGATCTAGACCAGTGGGTCTGGACCTCCTTACCACCAAGAATCCCTTTTATTATTTCCCCACACGGACTGCCAAAAAACTCTAATATATATCATAACCATCCTGTCAGAACCTCCCTTCTGCATGGACCACCCGATGCTGCCACATTGAACTATTATAATTTGGAGGTTTAGCTTTATCATAGGTAGACGTATGATTTTTCCATTGGGCTGTTTATATACTGAAAATTGAGCAGAAAAAAGAAAAAAACAGAGTAAAGCAGGTTAAGAACATGGGCTCTAGGAACTTCCCTGGTGGTCCAATGGTTAAGACTCCATGCTTTCACTGCAGAGGCCACAGGTTCAATCCCTGGTCAGGAAACTAAGATCCCACATGCCCTGTGGCACAGCCAAAGGAAAAAAAAAAAGAGCATGGGCTCTGGACTTAGACTCTTGAGTTCAAAAGTCCAATCCTACATATTAGCTTTGTAACTTGGACAAGTTATTAAATTCTTTGTGCCTCAGTTTCATTGCCTGCAAAATGAGAAGCAAAGCTTAAACCAGATAATAAAGGTAAAATGCTTAGCATGGTACTTTTCACATGGTAAGTGCTAAAAAAGATAGTTAGCACCTTCATGGCCCTCAGAATGAAACCACTCTATACCTCAACGTCTAGTCTTCCCTCACCTCCCTCCTGCACAGCCTCCAGAAGAAAGAAACGCTGGTCCTTGAGATCCCAGGCATCTCCTAGCTCAATGGAGCCTTCTTCCAGGTCCCCTCCCTTCTCCAGGTGTGAAATGTTAGATGAAAAACTCATGACCAAGTCACGGCCCCTGGGTTTCCTGATCCCAGAGAAGGATACAGCTTGGGTTTCTAGATGTCCCAATTCCTTAAAGACTATCTCAGAAAAATGTTGTGAAAACCAGCCCCATCATGGTGATTCCAAAGTCCCCTCAGGTGTACCTGATGGATGCAGGGCTCCTGTTGGAGGCTCCGGAGGGCAACGAGGGCAGCCTCCTTCACATTTGGCTGGGGGTCTCCACACGCCACCTCTAGGAGCCGCTGGGGTACTTGGCACCGTACCAGCTCGTCCCCCAAACCCTCAGGCCCCAAGTTGCCCAGAGCTGATGCGGCATTGCGCCGGATACCAGCCTGAGGATCTCCAAGGAGCTGGGTCATACCGGGCACCGCAGCTGCCAGGGCAGGCCCCAGGGGACCAGCTTGGTAGGCTGCATTGCCCACAGCAAAGCTGGCACCACGCCGCACAGCAGGGTCTTTGTCTCCAAGCCCCAGCAGCAAAAGGTTGAGCAGTCCTAGCTGGCTCTGCAGGGCCCCACGCAGGGCTCCGCTGTGCTGGAGCAAGTGTCCCAGAAGCCCGTAAGTACGGGCCCGCACAGAATTCTCTGGGTGGCCCAGGAGGCTGCGCAGGGGCCGATAGGATTCATCGGGGCCAGCCAGGAGTTCTTGGATAAAGGACAAATGGCTGGGAGACAGTACCCGAGCGGTGTGGGCCAGGAGGGAGAGAAGGTCAGAGGTCAGCAGCGGCTGGTCACCCAGGAGGGCAGCTGAGAGGAATGAGATGGTGGTTGTAGGGCAGGCGGCTACTGTGCTCACAAACTGGTTGAGAGAGGGGGGCTCAGAGAGGGCCAGGCGTGTGAGCAGACTGATGGGCAGCTCGGCTTGTGTCAGTGGAAGATGGTGGCGGCAGACCTGGAGAAGGGGGAGGGGTGCAGGGAGAGGGAGAATACACTGCAGCAAGATACTGAGACGGAGCCCACAATCTGGGAGAGAGAAAAGCCAAACTCTGGTGAGAATACCACAGAAAGCCGGAAGACCTGAGCCACAGCACCGCACGTGAGACACAACGTGGAGCCCAGGAGAACAGGTCCTTCCCAAGTCCATGCCTTGCTCTGCAAGGACTTAGTCTCTCTGCTCCAGAGACCCACTCACTGCTTAATGCCAACAATTTCCAAGGAAGTGATTCCCAGCTGAGGAGCTGAGTCTCCAGGGCCTAGACTAAGATATCTGCCCCACTGGGTTCCAAGTGAATCCAGATATCGGACTGATGGAGAGAAGAGGCACCAGCCCAGCTCCAACCACATGCCTCTGTTCAGGCCCGAATGCTTTCTCCACTCAACTCTTAGACCAAGCCAGGTGCTGCACTCCTACAGGGGCCTGTGAGAGCCCCGGAGCTGTCGGGAAGTGAATTTGAGTACACAGGGTTGGGCCACCTTCCTCTCCCACGTTCCTGCCTGGGTAGCTTCCCCAGTACCTGCAGCAGGTGGGCTGTGACTTCTGAGTCTGTGAGGTCAGCCAAGACACCTTCAAGGAGGTCAGCGTCCACATCCAGGGCGAAGGGGAAGCAGAGGAGCTGGCAGACAGAGAGCACCACAACGGGGAGAAACTCAGGCCCCTGAGGCCTAAGGAGGGGAGAGTGGAAGGATATACTCAGTCTGGTGCACCCACCCTTTAGCTTTCTTCCCCCGACTCTTCTCAAATTCCCTAGTCCAGCTCTCCTTCCCCAACCTCAGTAATCCCATTTCTTGCCTCATAGCTCAAGCTGTCAGCTCTTTCTCTCCTGCCTTCCCCTCCTCCTCCCCCCAACAGCCAACATTGAATTTTCTGGTCTCCCTCCTCTAGCTCCAACTCACGCCTGGGTCAGGTGATGCAGGAAGCTTGGCGAAAGCAGATGCTTCAGGGTGGACATGAGGATACTTCCACGCTGAGACAGGTGGCTCAGGCATAACTGGGGTTCCTGGGTAAAGGTGGCCATGGCCAGGCTCAGCAGGGCTGCCATACCTGGAAACACCAAGAATGGGGACCCAGTGGAGCAGGCAAGAGGTCAGGATGCCACTGCGTCCCCAAGGCTCTCAGGGCTACCCCCTGTTCAGTCCCTTCCCTGTCCTTGAACAGCTCCAGCACAGACTCTGCCACCCTCTCCCCAGGCGGCAGCAGCAGTAGCCACCTCCATGGGCTAACCCAGTTCTAGGCTGTTTCCCCTTGAAGAGGAATCAACACACTGGCCCGACAAGAGGGGCTGTGCTGTTGGAAAGATACCTTGGGGTGAGATCAGCGTCCAGTCTGGCTCTGGGCTTTGTGGACTGGACAGTGACAGCTCCTCTTCCTGTACAGATGCCTCCTCAGGGAGCCTCAGCACCATGGAGAAGCGGTGCCACAGAACGGTCCACATTTCTGAGCTAGCCACGACCCTTACTGGATTACCCTTCCCCTGCTAGAGACAAAATTGAATGAGGGTAAACGAGGAGGTCCAAGACAGGAGTCAAAACGCCTTTTTTCACTCTTGTCCCTGACCTATGAGGAAGAGGAGTCCCAGAAATAATTCCTTCTGTTTTCCCACCTAGGATTTCCCTGTTGTCCCAGTTCCCTCGCTTATCACATCTTAACCCCTGACCTCTCAACCCATGTGTATGTCTACTGGAAACCAGGGAATTACAACTTTCTTCCCACTGAATCCCAATGGATGTAGCTGAATGGTTCCCCTCAAAGGGTCCGTACTGACAGCAGATGGGTCCCATTTAAGGCCATCACAGGCGGTGTGAGAGGAGAGGTGACTGTGTTGCTTCTTCCTTCCTATTGGCCAGTGGCTCCCCAAAGCAGCTCTCCTTACTTCCCATCCGTCCTAGGATGCAGCTGTACCTGGGTGAGCAGCTGCAGCAGAAGCATGAGGAGGCCATCATAGAATCCACAGCCACCCGGTGGAGTCAGCCGGACCTGTCGGAGAGAGGTGGGAAGAGAGCAGATCTGAGAGGGGTGAGGTGACCACACAGGCCTGTGCTCCCAACTCCAAGTCAGGCAGGAGGAGTTCTTCTTCAGCCTGGTGTAGTGGGGAGAGTTCTTTTGGACTTAGGAGTCTTGGCTCCTGCCTATTCGTTCAATGACTAACTCTGTCCTAAAGACACACAGTCAGTAGGGTGAGCAGGCAGACAAACCATTAGAGTTTAGGAAGATGCTTTTGCTACACGAGAGGCTGTGAGTGAGGGCTGTGGAGAGGGAACGGGACACAGCTGAGAGTGCTAACTCTGCCTCCTGGAGGTAGGAAACTGATGGAATTAAAAGTTTAAAAGGGAGACGAGAGGGAGTGAGAGAGATGCAAGAGGGAAGAAATATGGGGACATATGTATATGTGTACAACTGATTCACTTTGTTATAAAGCAGAAACTAACACACCATTGTAAAGCAATTATACTCCAATAAAGATGTTAAATAAATAAATAAAATTAAAAAAAAATAAAATAAAAGGGAGATGAGGAAGGGAGAGGTCAAAGCTTCCATAAAGGCAGGTCGTGAGAGACCACAGTGAACTTTGGAAATGTTAATTCTTTGGTGGAGCAGGATTAGAGAGCCCAGAGGGAACAGATGAGCTTTGAGTAGCCTGCTAACCAATTTAGGCATTAACCCAGAAACCGTGGGAAGCCACTGAGGACTTACACAAGCTCCACATGGGCGAGATTTTTGTGTCTCTCCTTTCACTACTGTATTCTCAAAGCCGAGAATAGTGCCTGGTGCTCACTATTATATTTATGTGTGAAATAATTACTGGTTGAACAAATGGGCAGGTTTTCCTTTACGAAAGCTCACTTTGGTGGCAGTGAAGAAAATGGACTGGAGAGGAGAGAGGCTGGAGGGGAGATCCTTCAGGAGGCAAGTGCCAGAGGGAGGGGGGGGGGAGAGAGAGAGACACACACACACACACACACACACACACACACACACACACACACACACACACACACACACACACACACACACACACACACACACACACACACACACACACACACACACACACACACACACACACACACACACACACACACACACACACACACACACACACACACACACACACACACCCTCCCCCTCCCCCATCAGAGGTCCTGCAAGTTAACAACAAACCTAAAGCCCTGACAGTCTGGACTCAGAGGGATCTATTATCCGAGGGCAGAAGGATAGGACAGGAAAGACGCCTTGATTCTCTCACACTCCTTAGTTTACTCTAGGCTTGCTGGCATTTCAGTCTTTCTCCCTGAACGCAGATCTTATTTGACTCAGAGAAAATGCGTGTCTGCATTCCCTGGTAGAGCTCACCTCCGCAGGGGCGGACAGGGCATGTGTGGCAGCTGCAATCCACTCCACAGGCTGGAGGTCAAAAGTCACCCCTTGCTGACCAAGCTGTCCCAACAGACAGGCTGCCGCGCTCTGTGGAGAGTTAGACAAGGTGGAGGAATGTCCGCATCTGAATGGTACTCGGGACAGGCAGGATTTATTTCTTTGTCCTGGTCCAGAAGAATGCCTCACAAACAGCTGCAAATTAGGAAATGACTCTCCTGCTTGCAGAAGGGTGGGATGATAGGGTGAAAAGTGGAGGAAGATGAAGGTTGAAAACTCACCACAAGAGAGACGACGTGTGAATGGGTAAAGACAGTAGCAACCTCACTGCCTAGCTTCTCCATTCTGGAATAAAGAGATACATCAAGGCTGCTGCCCTCACAGAAACCCTCACACCCTCTGTCCCAATCCCTCCTAAGGATAGGCTGTAGGGTGTCACTCCCCACAATCCATGTCTGGGTGAGCTATGTGGGTGGAAGATTTCAGTGGAGAGACGCTGCTTTATGACTCACCCAGAAGGCAGATCTTGGAGGTGAAGGACAAGAAGGGAGAGGAGGTACAGTGCCACTTCAGCAGACTCTTCCCAATCCACTACCTTTACCTACAAAGGAAACCCGAGATACCAGAGGCTCCTCTGATTGAGATGGTGGGGCCCCCAAGAGATGCCCACTCGTGCTGCCGGCCTACCTTGCCCTGGACCAACTTCCACAGTGACTCCAAGGCCAGGGGCTCTTGCCCTAGAAGACAGCACAGGGGCTCACTGACGTGGCAGCAGGAGTAGAGAACCTAAAGGGAGTGGGAAGGAGTCTGTCAGGGAAGCAGAGCAGCCCCTGGGCTCCTAGATTGAAAGGCTCAGCTGAAAGCAGGCTAGCCTCTCGACAGATCTAGTATCCACAACTAGGGATATTAGAGAAATTCAGGCCACTTGTGCCTCTTGCTGAAAGACTGTGAGATGTGGACACTTCTCGGTTCTGCTGAGGACTGGCTGACAGTAGGGCCATCTCAGCTGAACAATTTTAAAAGCAGAAAGGGGTCCTCCAAGGGGGGAGTCTCTCATTTCTCTCAGTGTCTCTTTCTCTCTCTCTTAGTCCTTGGGGTGAAAAAGAAGTCTGAAAGGCCAAGAGTTAATGGGCAGGCAGTACCTTGAGAAGGTGTAGGCACAGGATGGGATGCTGCAGGCCAGAGATGAGGGATGACCTCAGTTGGTTGCTGTCTTCAGTGAGCTGGTTTGCCAAATGCCGGGAGATCTGTAGAGACATACCTGAAGACTCAATCCCATTCCCATTATTCCAATCCCATTCCTCTCATATCTCCAACTAATCAGGACTCTCAACCCCCTGCTAGCCACTCTTCCCCAGATTCACCAGGAACCTCAGCCCCCATTCCATTCCCAGTCTTCATGGCCAGTGGAGAACCAAAAGGCAAGGCCTAGTTAAGTCCCACTGCCGGCAGGTACAGAGGAAAGTGTTGCTAGCCAAAAGGGAGCAGGAAATCTGAATCTTGAACCCTTGAGGAAGCATCACTGGTGGCTTCAGATCAGCTACCCCACCACACGGGCAGTTTGTCACTGAGCTCTCTAATCAGCTGAACAAGGGCTCTGGGATTTTGGCTACATCATGTTCTACAAGTGGCTCAAACCTAGTGGGAGCATCTGTTTCTGGAAGTACTGAGTAAAGGGAGGCATAAAAGCTTGTTTTTCTGCCTTTCTGAAAAGCTGGGCCAGCCTCCCCTACTTTGGCAACAGGGAGGACAGGAACAAAAAAATTGTAGCTCAGACCTGCGCCTTGGCTTCCCAGCAGCCAGGTAGCCCCACAGGAGCAGTGCATAAGGCTGCCAGTGCCGAGGAGAGGGCTCCAGGCAGATCCTCACTCTGCTCCCGAAGCGGCTGGCTCACCTCGGGGGCTCCTGCGAGAAAGGCAAAGAACGCAGGAAGGCGTTGGTTGTTTAAGATTCCCCATTCTTTCTCTCAGTTCATAGTTATTTAACACTCACTAAATGCCAGGCTTATTCTAGGTAATGGCAGGAGAAAGAGCAGAGCTGGACCTACTCAACAAGTAGGTCAAGAGAACCTTACCTTCCCATTCCAGTTACCTGGGGGGCTGTGGAAAGGGAGCTGTGGAACTGTCAAGTCATGAAGGAGCCCGTCCAACACAGCCCGCTGTGTGGTCATCAGGCTGGAGTAGAAAGCTCTGGAGATGGTCCAGCTGTTCCCATCCATGGCTTCACACAGAACAGTAAAGCACTAAGGGAGACAAGGCAGGGTTAACAGCAGGCACATCAGAAAACTGACTGGACTTAGCATAAGGAGCAGGAGTGCCCGGAGAACCTGAGAAAGGAGGAGAGAAACCCAGGGGGACCAGCTGATGGACTCTTAAGGATTCCTCACACAGAAAGTGCCATATATCTGCCTTCACATTTCAAGGACAGGAATTTTAGGTGTCAATCCTTTTATTCTGATCAGCTGCTCCCTAGATGAGTTTCTCAAAGTATTATCTGTGGACCCTGAGTATAAGAATTCCTGGGGATTCATGGGTCCTTCCCAACCCAGTCTTATTGATTCAGAATTTCGAGAGGTGGGGAATTTATTCCAAACTCCCCATGCTACTCAGTGCACAGTGACATATGAGAAGTGCTGACCAATAATGTGAGTCACTACTGGCCAAAACATACGTTAGATGTTAAAAGCTTCCTTACCGGAAAGGGTGAGGGATGTTAAAATGGGCTCTCAGAAGAGAAGAGACTGGGCTTCCCTGGTGGCGCAGTGGTTAAGAAGCTGCCTGCCAATGCAGGGGACAAGGGTTCGAGCCCTGGTCCGGGAAGATCCCACGTGCTGGGGAGCAACTAAGCCCAAGCACCACAACTACTGAGCCTGTGCTCTAGGGCCCGTGCTCCACAACAAGAGAAGCCACTGCAATGAGAAGCCCGTGCACCACAACGAAGAGTAGCCCCTGCTCGCCGCAACTAGAGAAAGCCCGTGCGCAGCAATGAAGACCCAATGCAGCCAAAAATAAATAAATAAATAAATAAATTTAAAAAAAAAAAAAAGAGAGAGACTGAATGGACTTCTAGCTGCTAGCTGGAAGTAGGAATGTAGCCCAAATCTGTGCTCCCAGTTTCCAGTCTGAACAACGACCAGGCAATTGTTTCCCTCCTTGAGCATGTTGCTCTCTGTCTCCTCTGAGATCAGTCAGAACTCAACTATTTTCTCTTTCAAGCCTCCCTTCCCATCCCTCACCTCCAGAGTCCAGGAGAGAGAACCCACATAGGTTACTAGTCTGTAGGACAAACAAGGTTGGGAATACTAGCTGATCTGTAAGTCTATTCAAGAAGAAATACTGCTATTTGTAGTTCCCTAAAATAGGCCACACTGCTTAATGCCTCTGGGCTTTAATATAGGTTGCTCTTTCTACCCGGAATGTCCTCCCTACTTTCCTGCCTCATCCACCTGGCAAACTTCTGTTCATTCTTCAAATCCTAGCAGAGATGATTTCCTCCTTCAAGATTTCTTCTATGACTCTTAGGGATTTCCCTGGCGGTCCAGTGGTTAAGACTCCGTGCTTCCACTGCAGGGGGCACGGGTTCAATCCCTGGTCAGGGAACTAAGATCCCACATACTGCGTGGCGGGTCCAAAAAAAAAAAAAAGATTTCTTCTATGACCCTCCAAGTAGTGTTAGTCTTCTTCAGCGGTGCTTCTACATTTTACATGAAGTTCTAATGTACTTTTCACACTGTTGTCCTTGATCACATCTCTCCTATTAGACTAGCCCTGATCCCTTGAAGATGGGGACTTTCTCTTACTCAGATGGCATATGACACATAGCTGGCATTCAACAAACATTTGTTGTATTACCTCGATCTAACCCTACAGAGCCATAAGAAAGAGGATGGGAGAAACACAGGGAAAACCACAGACAGAAATCTGGAAGGGGGAGCAGATTACCATAAGGCTGTCCCTCCGCAAAGTCTGCTCGGAGTCATCTGGTTGGGCCAGTAGTTTCCCCAAGAGCTCCAGAAAGAGGTCGGCAGCTTCCTGAAATACCTGTAGGCTAGGAAAAAATGAGTCCGTGGTTTCTTCTCATCTCTCTACTAAAAGCCCACATGTTGTGAATGGGTCCGTTCAGGGCAGGTAGGAGAATCTCTGCAAAGGAACACATCAGAGTGCTCTCTCTCCTCTCCCCTCACACACACACACAGTTGCACATACATACCTCCAGGCCTCTTTGTCATTTTCTCTAGCTTATTCACACCCTGAGCCTTCCATTTAGTGTGACTGCTAACGCTTAGAACCTGAAGTTCCGTGCGCAAACTTGGAGGTGTCTCGGGGTCCTTAAGAGGACTAGGTGGACTCTAAGAGGTCACTCAGCTGACCCCTAAACCTGGCACAAATCATGGCTTCTCCTTACTTAGCCTCTTCCTAATGGGGATGGGAAGAAATGGGGGTAGAAACTGAAGCCAAACTGGCCAACAGAGCAAAATGTCTCTCATCCCACCTGTCACCTGTCTGGCTCCTCTCCAGATTGAAGGTGCAGGCAAAGTAGGCCTGAATCACAGCCATCAGGTCCCGTAAGAAGGTCCCATACCAACGCTGCTGCCAGGGAAGAGGACAGAGAGTTAGGGCAATGTAGGGGATGGAAACAAAGACTAAGGGAAAAGTGTGTCAGATATCCAGTCAGGCTGAGCAAACAGAAAGGGACAGAGGGAAGAGAGTGTTTGGACAGAGAGAGGAGATCCAGAGGTAACAAAGTGGCGGCCGACGGGCTGTAAACAGCCAGAAAATGTGTCTTGTTTGGGCCTGAACAGCATTTTGGAGTTTAGGAGGTTCTATTTTTCAAAATAGCTCAAATTCTTTTCTAAATTCCTTAAAAACTCTCAAGACTAACACTCATCGGCAGAGTGCAGATTCCAGCCGCCAAGCCTTGGCCACGTTAAACATTTCTGCATTCCGGCCTTTCAGCTCAGCTGCGTCGGGACACAGCACAGGGACGTGGACACTGAGACTCACTCCTAGCTCTCCCACTTGTCATCTCCATGACCACTGAGAAGGCAGTGCCCGTGTGTGAGTTAGTTAATCTCTAAATTTCAGTACCCTGCTCTATAAAATCAGGCCTGTAAAGCCTAGGATTTTACCTTTCAAAACACAGTGCTCTGGGCTTCCCTGGTGGCGCAGTGGTTGAGAGTCTGCCTGCCGATGCAGGGGACGCGGGTTCGTGCCCCGGTCCAGGAAGATCCCACATGCCACGGAGCGGCTGGGCCCGTGAGCCATGGCCGCTGAGCCTGCGTGTCCGGAGCCTGTGCTCCGCAACGGGAGAGGTCACAACAGTGAGAGGCCCGCATACCGCAAAAACAAACAAACAAACAAACAAAAAAACCCACAGTGCTTTAAATATTGGGAAATTGCACATAAAAATCTGGATTCCTAGCTTTTCTTGGAAAACTGCAGGATCTGGCACCACTGAGCCCATATTCCCCCCTAACAACAGTGAGCTGGCGCTGAGGAGAGGATGCCCCGTTCCGACTGAGCACGAGATCTCAGTTTCTCACATTCCCACTGATTCATATAGTCACACACAGTCTACTTCACTGATGACATTATCTGCCTGGCCTCGGAAGGCATGAGAATTTGCAATTCATGATCTACTAACTAGAGAGGAGGAGAAGAAAAGAAAAGGCAGTTGGGCCAAATAGAGATGGCAATTCAAAGAAAAGAAATCCAAAGAGAAGAAATTCTGCTAAGTCTTGAGAGGCTCCTGGCACAGCGCTTACCTGCTGGATACTGCTGCTCTCCTGGCTGTGTCGGAGGAGGCTGAGCAGCAGCCAGGGGAGCCCTGCCCCTCGGCAGAAGGAGTACAAGGAAACAGAGTCACCACCGCAGCTGGACAGAAGACTGCTCAGGACCCGGAGCACAGGAAGGATATGGGAAGCGCCCTCCAGCACGCCTTTCAGGATCTGGGTGACACAAGGGAAAGAGACAGTAATCGATATTATGAGAGGTAAAGGAAGGAGAGTCACAGATACCAAGTGTCCCCAAGATGTTGACAAAGCAGACCAAATGTTCTCATTCCTTTCTTTGGGAATCTAAAACCCAGAAAAGGAGAACAAAGAAACAGGGAAAGTGTACCAGGAAAGGGGAATATAGATGGCCAGGTCACCTGACTTAGAGGTGACCAAACCGGGGGGAGGGGGGAACACCTCCCCTCAGTCAGTGACAGACCCAGTGACATTCCTATCTGCTCCCTCCCTTCTCCAGCCCTTCACCTTAAAACAAAATGAAACCACACACACACATTTCTGAAAATTAAAAACAATGGGCACAAAACAATGTTGCTCAACTCCAGATAGACAAAACAATATTATTCAACTCTAGATCAGGGGTTGACAAAATATGACCTGCAGGCCAGATCCTACCTACCACTTATTTTTATACAGGACAGTATTATATTTTTAAATGGTTATTTTTTAAAAGGTTATTCTTCAAAAGAAGACTAACGTTTACATCAACCGCTTTACAATATGCTACTCACTGTTCTGAATCTGTTCACTTATTTACTCACTTAATCTTTACAATAACCCTAGTGATTGTAAAGTAAATACAATTACCCATTTTATAGACGAGGAGACTGAAGCTTCTAGATAGGTTAAGTAAGTAGTCAATAATCACACACAGTAGTTTGGCTGGAATTCTAACTCAGAAAGTTTTACCCTGGAGGCAAAGTTGTTAACCTCTTTCCCCACTGAAAAATTATCCAACACAAGGAGGACAGATAAGGGCCAAAAGAGAGGTGCAGGGTGCCAAGGTAATTCAAGAGTGAAAGGAGAGTCTTTTCAACAAATGGTGCTGGGATGATTACATAACCACATGCGAAAAGATGAACTTACATCCCTACCTCACAATATATACAAAAATCAACTCATAATGGGTCAGAGACCTAAATGTCAGAGCTAAAAGTCTAGAAAGCTTTTTTTCACGCGGGCCTCTCACTGTTGTGGCCTCTCCCGTTGCGGAGCACAGGCTCCGGATGCGCAGGCTCAGCGGCCATGGCTCACGGGCCCAGCCGCTCCGCGGCATGTGGGATCTTCCCAGACCGGGGCACAAACCCGTGTCCCCTGCATCGGCAGGCAGACTCTCAACCACTGCGCCACCAGGGAAGCCCTAGAAAGCTTTTAGAAAAAACATAGGAGAAAATCTTCAAGACTTTGGGTTTAAAAAAGATTTCTCAGATACAACACCAGAAGTATAATCCACAAAGGAAAAAAATGGTAACTGGACTTCAAAATTTAAAACCTTTGTGCTTCAAAAGACATTCTTATGAGAATAAAAAGACATATTAGAGACTGGGAGAAAATATTTGCAAATCATACATCTGATAAAGGTCTTATATCCAGAAGATACAGAGAATTCTTACAACTCAAGTAGAAAACAACCCAACTTAAAAATGAGCCAAAGAAATGATTAGATATTTCACCAAAGAAGAAATATTAATACAAATGTCTGATAAGCACATGAGAAGATACTCACATTAGTCATTAGCAAAATGTGAATTAAAATGGCAATGTGATACTATTTCACACTCTCTAAAATGACTACACTCAGACAGACAGACAGTAATACATGTTGGCAAGGAGGTGGAGAAATGAGGACCCTCATACATTGCTGGTGAGAATGTAAAATGGTACAGCCACTTTGGAAAATAAATAGTCCAGCAGTTTCTTAAAATCTTAAACATAAATTTACTATATGCCCCAGCAATTCCACTCCTATGCATACACCCAAGAGAAATGAAAACATATGTCCACACAAAGGCTTCCTCATGGATGTTCAAAGCAGCATTATTCATAAAAGCCAAAAACTGGAAACAATCCAAATTTCAATCAATTAGTGGAATGGATAAGCAAAATGTGATATATCCGTACAGCAGAATATTAATCAGCAATGAAAAGGAATTAAGTATTGATACACGCTACAACATGAATGAACCTCAAAAACATTATGCTAAGGGGTTCCCTGGTGGCGCAGTGGTTGAGAGTCCGCCTGCCGATGCAGGGGACACGGGCTCATGCCCCAGTCTGGGAAGATCCCACATGCCGTGGAGCGACTGGGCGCGTGGCCATGGCCGCTGAGCCTGCGCGTCCCGCAATGGGAGAGGCCACAACAGTGAGAGGCCCGCGTACCGCAAAAAAAAAAAAAAAAAAATTATGCTAAGAGAAAGGAGTCAGACACAAAGACTATACATTGTATGATCATATTTATATGAAATGTTCAGAAAACACAAATATAATAGACAGAAAGTAGTCTCCTGTTACTAGGAGTGGGAATGATAATTAACTGTAAATAGTTAAGAATCATCTTATTGGGGTGATGAAAATATTCTAAAACTGAATTATGGTGATGATTTCACAACTTGGTAAATTTACTAAAAATTATTTTTTAAAACTTTAAAGAAAAGGGACTTCTTTCCAGTGGTAAAGAATCTGCCTTCCAATGCAGGGGATGCGGGTGCGATCCGTGGTCAGAGAACAAAGATCCCACATGCCGCGGGGCAACTAAGCCCACGCGCCACAACTTTTGAGTCTGTGCGCCTCAACGAGAGAGCCCACGTGCTGCAAACTACAGAGCTCACGCGCCCTGGAGCCCACACGCCACAACTAGAGAGAAGCCCGCTGGCCGCAACGAAAGATCCCACATGACACAACTAAGACCTGACGCAGCCTAAATAAATAAATAAAATTAAAAAAAAAACTTTAAAGAAAAGAGAGAGAGATGCACACAACATACTTCGGTGAGTTCCCAGGAAAGAAGATCACCATTTCAGAGACACAAGGAAAGGCTTTGTAGGAGAGAATACTAATTATGAACACCAATTAAGCAAGATGTTATCCCCTAAAAAAGAATCTCATTCTTCTCATTAGTATACCTGCATTAGAAAATATTACACACTTAAATTGTTACATATTTTTAATTTTGTCAAAAATTTTGTGGAAATGTGTCTTCTCTCATTATAGAAGTCGTTACATGATATCCTCCATTTTTTCCTCTTGGACAACAGTGCCTAAAAAAGTTCCACCAGAAAGTTTGCTGATCCCTGCTCTAGAGGAATACTTTTCCCTTCAGAAAGAAAAACCAAAGGTCTGCTCTTTCTGTATTACTAAAGGAGGTTGGCAAATCTCCTTAAATTGAACAGACGGAGTGAAAGAGAATAGGAAAGGGACAAACTTCCTTTCTCCTTATGTCAATCAACGTTTTTTAATGCCTCATCTGTGAAAACAGTCTCCAGTTTCACTCATGGTATGCTTCTGCTGGTTACCTGCCCTCCAGCCTCATGCAGCTGACTCTGGATGCGCTGGCAGAAGTCGGGATTGCACAGCAGGGCGAGAGGGGCCTTCAGTTGGACGGGCACAGGCTCAGTGGTCTCTAGCAGGTGCCGCCACTCAGCATCATCGTTGCCTGGCTCCTGAGGCATCAGGGAGTGAAGGAGGTCAGGAGGAGTGTGTCAGGTTCAAGGGTAGTAGCTCCCAACCTGGGGAATCATGAAGTAACTGCAAAAGGCCAGTGACTCCTTTGGCACAGATGTATTTGTTTCAGCCACCCGTTTAAAAAGGTAGAGTTGGCAGTAAATGAGGGGTCTTGAAAAGTCTCTTGGAGAACACTGGCAGGTGTGCATAAAAAGACACCTAGAAAGATACCCACTGCGCGGTTTATAATAAAAAAAATTGGACACATCATAGAGCCAGTCAGTAAGGGAATAATCAACCATGGCACATACATATTAGGACATACTAAGAAGTTGTTAAAAAGACTGTAGTACTGACAATGCATCACTTATGTAGTGTGCCCACCAAAAATGCATGACTCGAATCTAATTATGCAAAAGTATCAATTTGAGGAACATTCTACAAAATAACTGACCTGTGCACCTAAAAACTATCAAGCATGAAAGACAAAGAAAGAGTAGGAACGGTTTCAGATTAAAGGAGACTAATGAAGCATAACAACTAAATGCAATGCTTAACACTGGACTGGATTGTGGACTGGGGGAAAAACATGTTTTTGCTATAAAGAACATTACCAGACCAATTGGCAAAATCTAAATATGGACTGTAGATTAAGTAACAGGATCATATCAGTGTCAAATTCCTGACTTCTATAATTGCACTGAGGTGGTGCAAGTGCATCACCTTGATCCTAGCAAATACGCACTAAAGTACATTTGGCAGTAAAGGGGCATGTCTGCACTTACCCTAAAATGGTTCAGAAAGATGATGTGTCCATATATAGAGAAAGAGAACCACAAAGCAAAGGTGGCAGAATTTTAACAATTGGTGAATCTGGGTGAAAGGGTATATAAGAATTCTTGGTTCTATTTTCACAATTATTATTTAAGTTTGAAATGTTTTCAAAATAAAAAGTTAAAACCTTAAAAAAACAAAAGACTGAAGTAGATGTAGAAAGATCTCTAGAACAGATCATGTAAGAGATGCATGAGGCAAAACGATACATATGGTATGAACTCAGTAATGTAAAAACAGCCAAACTATATATTCTATGTGGACATATATATAAATATATGAAAAAGCACAAAAAGTTAGGAAGGAGACAGACACCTCTGGGACTGAAATAAGGCTCAAGAGGGACTTTCCTTTTTACTTATGTACTCCAATTTTTGAAAATTAAATGTTCAGATACTATGCAATTAAAATCTATAAATAATAAGAAAGCAATTTTTAACACAAAGGGAGCTATTCCTTGGAGGGTTGGGAATCACTGTTCTAGAAAACATCTACCAAGACCCAACATCCCATGGCAGGGACAAGGCCAGGAGGAGCCCCTAGGTCTCACCTCATTTTCTAGGTCCACTGCATCAAGGCTCTGCTGGCCCACCACCTCTGGCCTCAGCTCTGGGAATGCTTGCTCACAATCCTGGGTGATCCAGTTTTCCCTGCTAGAGGAAGCAGGGAGTAAGATGAGTTCCAGACCTGTGAGGCTTAGAGTTCATGAACTTGTCCCTCCCTCTACATCCAGGATAGGAATGAAAAATAAGCCATATAGGATTGGCTAGAGGAGACCTCCTTCTAGGATCTGGCCAGGACAGGATAGGTCCACTACACGCATATCCTTGACTGCCCTCCCACTTTGGATCTTCTTCTCAAAGCTACCTTGGCGGTTTTCACCCGTAGCTCTCAACTCAAATAATCTTCCATTTTGCGTGGAGATGATTCTTTCCTTTTCAGTTAATGAATCAATACAACTGAGACATAGAGAAAGGAAAGTTTCCACGTTTCCTGATGAATCAGGAAAGTATCAATACCTGGAATTAGGGTTCAGGCACCCAGGACTCAAGACTCCCAGGGCCCTGTCTACATTTAGGCAGTAGTGAGTGACAGGGACCATGCTGTATTTGCTTTGACCGGAGCCAAAGATCTGCAAGCGACCTCATCCTATAAATCCCTGGTTCTACCCTCCTCACCAAGGCGCAGGGGGAGCTTCTCCAGCCCTCCACTCAGCCCAGCTGCTCTTCATTTCTGAGCCTAAGACCCCAGTCAAGAGACTTGGTTCCTGAGGAGTGGCCTTTAGTCTGGTCAGAGAGGCTGTGCCAGAAGCCACCTTGCTGGTCCTGTCCTCTTGCTCGAGGGCAGGTCCTGGGTTCTGGTGTTTCTGCGGGAAATGAGACACTGAG
Source organism: Lagenorhynchus albirostris (assembly GCF_949774975.1). Taxonomy (NCBI): domain Eukaryota; kingdom Metazoa; phylum Chordata; class Mammalia; order Artiodactyla; family Delphinidae; genus Lagenorhynchus; species Lagenorhynchus albirostris. The sequence goes on from NC_083100.1 coordinate 19,068,809, forward strand.
TCAGAACTACTTGGTTGTCATAAGGCACTATGAATCCTATTCGTGGCCCCTTCCCAACCCTAGAAAGTCACCCTCCTTCTCCAACTCCCCCAGTCACTAGCCTGGCTATGTCATACATGCCCTTCTGCCCCACACACCTTCTGCTTGGCCTCCTCAGCCATGTGCCTATAGGCTTGCCGCAAGATGCGAGATCGATTGCCCTTGGGGGCCAGACGATGCGCCTGTTGGTCCTTTAGGACCTGAAGTTCTGGGGGTAAGCGACTGGTGAATGGGGTACCCAAATCTGGGCCTGCTGACTCGGTTAATACTGCAAGGAGAGAAGAGGGGGACAGGTGATCACACTGGAGCTGCGCCACTGTTTCCATTTGGCCAGAGACAACTTCAGCATCTCCAGGCTTCTGTGGAAAGAGACCCTTTTGACAAAGTGACAAAGAGGGACTGGGGTTACAAGGGAAGTGGCAAGGGTCATGCAAAGGGTTAGGGAGAAAATTCAAGCTGGTGGGAAAAAGAATATATGTTGGATCCAGACGTTGGGGTCAGGGGTTGCATTGGGTAGAGTATTAGGGAAGTGCAAGAGCCCTGGGAACCCTAAGGACTCACTGGTGACACGACCAGCAATAAAGGGATGATGTAACAGGTCTGGCCAGGACAGACGCTGCCGGGGGTCCTTGGTGAGCAGTCCCTGAAGGAAGTTCTGTGGAGAGAAAGGATACCCCATCAGCCTTCACTTCTCCACAGGCTCTCTCAAACTCATCAGAATCGGCCAACCAAGACTCCTGAGTGCATTCTTACAACAGACTGGCTGGTCTTAATCACGCCCTCTCTAATCCTATCCTTAGGCCTCATTTCCCTGGCTGAAATCATGAACAGACCTCACTGCCTCACCTTCTGGGGAGCCCCAGTTCCTGTCCATGGACATTTTGGAACCCCAAAAGTAAAACCAGAAATCTCAATGTCAACAGCTTTGTGAAGAAGTGAAAAAAAACGAAGAGAAAGAGAGGGATGTCATCTTCACAATCATCTTCAGAAAGCAAACATTCAAGGGGGTCCCAAACTGCTCACTTTGCCCTCCCTTTGACTGTGGTTTGTTTGTGCTGGGTAGGAACAAATGCACTTACAGTTAAAAGCACACTCACACGCATAAGTCATTGTGTAAAGATGTGTTTGGGAGCACTCAAAAACAAATCTTTCAGCAAGTCTTCAGATGGTGGAGGGGCGGGGAGACTGTCTGAAAAGGGTACATCTGTTATAAGGTGTCCTTGGGGAAATCCTCAATTGGGCCTGAAATAGGAATAGAAGGTACTAGTAGATTACAACCCTTGTTCTAAAACAAGGTGATCATTACACCTTGGCTCTTGCTGGAGATACCTGCATGTCTGCCCTAAGGGAGAATGTATATCTTATGGATATCACCCAATTATGCTTCCTTTGTTTAGGTTCTTTTTGATAATTATTTGGGCCACCCCCAGCTAAATAGGTTGGGGAGAAACTTGTCTCTTTTCATCTTAGATAAAACAAAGGAAAGTTATCATGAGGTTTTACCCTGGGAGAAGGCTGCATTTAAATTTTATTGAAGGCTCAAATCTTGCCCTAGATGAAAAATAAAAAAGGTCAATTCCTTTTCCTCCCTCCCCCCACCCCCACCCCGGCCTGCTGAGATTTAACTGCAAAAGACAGGCACCATCTCTATCCTCTGCCCCTAATCAGTGAGCTAGCCCCATCAGCTATGGCCATTTGGATATCTAAAGATTCTTTCAGGAAGAGGACAGCTGTGTTGGCAAATCTGGAAATCATTCGGCCATTGCATCTGATAGGAAATTAGTAGAATAGAGAGTGTGTAAAGGGACCAATATCTGTTTCTGGTGTCTTGAAATTACCTCTCCATTTTGATAAAGGACAGCCTGACCCAAGGAGGGGCTGCTACTCCCAAATTGGGCACACCTTAGATCACCCTCCCAGAATAAGGCTCTGCAGTACAAAAGCAAGGCAGCTTGCCCCAGCTCCTGCATCAATTAAGTAACTGCAAAGTGCAGCCCCAGCTCTGGAAAAAAATTGTGGAAAAGGGAACAGGGCAGAGGGAGACAGGTTTCTGATGCAAAAGCAGTCTTTCAGTATCCATCACCTTGAAGCAAGGACTAATGGTGGGGGGCCAGCGCACAGGGTCCTTGAGAATGAGGCTGACCAGCTGAAAGATGCTCGTGGTATAGAAGGGAGGAGTGCCCACTGCCAGCTCATACAGTATGCAGCCCACAGACCAGAGGTCCGCGGTGTGGTCGTATGGTCGTTCCTCCACCAGCTCTGGAGACATGTAGAGTGGTGTGCCTTTAATGGATGTCAGCACCATCGTGTTGGTGCTCATAGCCCGGGCAAATCTGCAGTAGATGATGGAATCAAAATGGAAAAAGAAGATATTCAATAAAAACAAGAGAGACTTCCCTGGCGGTCCAGTGGTTAAGATGCTGTGCTTACACTGCAGGGGGGCGCAGGTTCGATCCCTGGTCAGGGAACTCAGATCCAGCATGCAGTGGGTAGGGCCAAAAATTAGATAGATAAATGAATAAATAATAAACACTAGAGCTGGTCACTGTGTGAGATAGACAGATAGACAGATAGAGAAATAGAGAAATAATAAACTCTAGAGCTGGTCACTGCTACCTATCACTGTGCGAGATATCCCCAACCTGAACAAACAGACCATCTTCCAAGACCCAGCAGGAATCCCAGTCTCCAGCTCAGGTTCTAAAATGAGGCCCAAGGAACTCAAGCATATGATCTAAGGCTCCTTGCAGAACTGGAAGCAGAGACAGAAGGTCAGGCACCTCACCCAAAGTCACAGAGCTTTATGCCACCACCCTTGGCAAGGAGGATGTTCTGAGGCTTCATGTCTCGGTGGAGGATGCGGTGGGAATGCAGATAGTACAGGGCTGACACCAACTGGGCAGCAATGGCCTGAACCTAGGGGTCAAACAGTCAGGTGAGAGGAAGAAAGGAGAAGTCAGCGGAAGGAGTCTGCTGATGAGCCCAAAGACTCCACCCTAATACTACTACTGATGTGATCTTCTCTTCCTTCCCTTTCTTCCAGAGCTTCACAAGATACCTTCCTTAGTTCTTGCTCCCCTATCCATTCATTCTTTCATTTGTTCATTCATTCGTTCAAGGAAAATTTATTGAGTCTCACTAACTGCATGACCACATGCAAATTATCTTATGGCTCTCAGATTCATCATCTACCCATAAGGCGACAATAATGATACTACTTATTTCATAGGATCATTGTGAGGATTTAAATGAGTTAAAGCATGTAAAGTAACGTATTGCTCAGAATGGTGCCTGGCACTTAGCATTCAATATATATTAGCTGTTATTAAATAAGACAAAGTCCCTTCTCTCAAGAGAAGTAGCCAGACAAACAAACAAGACTGACAAAACAAATAAGATGATGGCTTACAAATAATGATGAATGCTTGGAAGGAAACAGAATGCTGTGACAGGAAGTCCTGAAGGGGGCCTACTTGCTAGAGTACAGAGAAATCCCTAGAATGAATATGGCTGGAGAATGTCTTCAACCAAATCCTACGGCTAACCACTGTGCCTTGGTGGTGAATCCTGCCTTAACCACAACGCTTATCCCTTCCTGCCTCTCTGGTACCACCACACTGGGCCTTCTTACCTAGAGGTGCCTAACAATAACAACAGCATTAAAAATAGCTAGATATATTGAACACTTGTGTCAGGCACTCTTTCAAACACTTTACAGGAATTAATTCATTAATCTTCACAATAGCCTTATGAGGTAGACATTATTATTATTTCCATTTTAAAATGAGGAAAGTGAGGGCAGACAGCAGAAGCAAGAAGAACTACAATCCTGTAGCCTGTGGAACAAAAACCACATTCACAGAAAGATAGACAAGATGAAAAGGCAGAGGGCTATGCACCAGATGAAGGAACAAGATAAAACGCCAGAAAAACAACTAAATGAAGTGGAGATAGGAAACTTTTCAGAAAAAGATTTCAGAATAATGATAGTGAAGATGATCCAGGAACTCGGAAAAGTAATGGAGGCAAAGATCAAGAAGATGCAAGGAATGTTTAACAAAGATCTAGAAGAATTAAAGAACAAACAAAAGAGATGAACAACACAATAAATGAAATGAAAAATACACTAGAAGGAATCAATAGCAGAATAACTGAGGCAGAAGAACGGATAAGTGACCTGAAAGATAGAATGCTGGAATTCACTGCTGCGGAACAGAATCAAGAAAAAAGAATGAAAAGAAATGAAGACAGCCTAAGAAACCTCTGGGACAACATTAAATGCAACAACATTCACATTATAGGGGTCCAAGAAGGAGAAGAGAGAGAGAAAGGACCCGAGAAAATATTTGAAGAGATAATAGTTGAAAACTTCCTTAACGTGGGAAAGAAAAGGAAATAGCCACCCAAGTCCAGGAAGTGCAGAGAGTCCCATACACGATAAACCCAAGGAGAAACACGCCGACACACATAGTAATCAAATAGGCAAACATTAAAGAAAAATTATTGAAGGCAGCAAGGGAAAAACGACAAATAACATACAAGGGAACTCCCATAAGGTTAACAGTTGATTTCTCAGCAGAAACTCTACAAGCCAGAAGGCAGTGGCATGATATACTTAAAGTGTTGAAAGGGAAGAACAACAACCAAGATTACTCTACCCGGCAAGGATCTCATTCAGATTTGATGGAGAAATCAAAAGCTTTACAGACAAGCAAAGACTAAGAGAATTCAGCACCACCAAACCAGCTCTACAACAAATGCTAAAGGAACTTCTCTAAGTGGGAAACACAGAGAAGAAAAGGACCTACAAAAACAAACCCAAAACAATTAAGAAAATGGTCACAGGAACATACATATCGATAATTACTTTAAACGTGAAAGGAATAAACGCTCCAACCAAAAGACACAGGCTTGCTGAATGGATACAAAAACAAGACGCATATATATGCTGTCTACATGAGACCCACTTCAGACCTAGGGACACATACAGACTGAAAGTGAGGGGATGGAAAAGGATATTCCATGCAAATGGAAATCAAAAGAAAGCAGGAGTAGCAATACTCATACCAGATAAAATAGACTTTAAAATAAAGAATGTTACAAGAGACAAGGAAGGACACTATGTAATGATCGAAGGATCAATCCAAGAAGAAGATATAACAATTATAAATATATATGCACCCAACATAGGAGCACCTCAATACATAAGGCAACTGCTAACAGCTATACAAGAGGAAATCGACAGTAACACAATAATAGTGGGGGACTTTAACACCTCACTTACACCAATGGACAGATCATTCAAACAGAAAATTAATAAGGAAACACAAGTTTTAAGTAACACAATAGATCAGATAAATTTAATTGATATTTATAGGACATTCCATCCAAAAATAGCAGATTACACTTTCTTCTCAAGTGTGCACGGAACATTCTCCAGGATAAATCACATCTTGGGTCACAAATCAAGCCTCAGTAAATTTAAGAAAACTGAAATCATATCAAGACCACAACGCTATGAGATTAGAAATCAATTACAGGGAAAAAACCCATAAAAAACACAAACGCATGGAGGCTAAACAGTATGCTACTAAATAACCAAGAGATCACTGAAAAAATCAAAGAGGAAATCAAAAAATACCTAGAGACAAATGATAATGAAAACAGGACGGTCCAAAACCTATGGGATGCAGCAAAAGCAGTTCTAAGCGGGATGTTTATAGCAATACAAGCCTACCTCCAAAAACAAGAAAAATCTGAAATAAACAATCTAACCTTACACCTAAAGGAACTAGAGAAAGAAGAGCAAACAAAACCCAAAGTTAGCAAAAGGAAAGAAATCATAAAGATCAGAGCAGAAATAAATGAAATAGAAACAAAGAAAACAACAGCACAGATCAATAAAACTAAAAGCTGGTTATTGAGAAGATAAGCAATATTGATAAACCATTAGCCAGACTCATCAAGAAAAAGAGGGAGAAGACTCAAATCAATAAAATTAGAAATGAAAAAGAAGTTACAACAGACACCACAGAAATACAAAGCATCCTAAGAGACTACAACAAGCAACTCTATGCCAATAAAATGGACAACCTGGAAGAAATGGACACATTCTTAGAAAGGTATAACCTTCCAAGACTGAACCAGGAAGAAATAAAAAAATATGAACAGACCAATCACAAGTAATGAAATTGAAACTGTGATTAAAAATCTTCCAACAAATAAAAGTCCAGAACCAGATGGCTTCACAGGTGAATTCTATCAAACATTTAGAGAAGAGCTAACACCCATCCTTCTCAAACTCTTCCAAAAAATTGCAGAGGAAGGAACACTCCCAAACTCATTCTATGAGCCCACCATCACCCTGATACCAAAACCAGACAAAGATACTCCAAAAAGAAAATTGCAGACCAATATCACTGATGAATACAGATGCAAAAATCCTCAACAAAATACTAGCAAACAGAATCCAACAGCACATTAAAAGGATCATATACCATGATCAAATGGGATTTATTCCAGGGATGCAAGGATTCTTCAATATACGCAAATCAATGTGCTACACCATATTAACAAACTGAAAAAGAAAAACCGTATGATCAGCTCAATAGATGCAGAAAAGCTTATGACAAAATTTAACACCCATTTATGATAAAAACGCTCCAGAAAGTGGGCATAGAGGGAACCTACCTCAACATAATAAAAGCCAAATATGACAAACCCACAGCAAACATCATTCTCAATGGTGAAAAACTGAAAGCATTTCCTCTAAGATCAGGAACAAGACAAGGATGTCCACTCTCACCACTATTATTCAACATAGTTTTGGAAGTCCTAGCCATGGCAATCAGAGAAGAAAAAGAAATAAAAGGAATACAAATTGGAAAAGAAGTAAAACTGTCACTCTTTGCAGATGACATGATACTATACATAGAGAATCCTAAAGATGCCACCAGAAAACTACTAGAGCTAATCAATGAATTTGGTAAAGTTGCAGGATACAAAATTAATGCACAGAAATCTCTTTCATTCCTATACACTAATGATGAAAAATCTGAAGGAGAAATTAAGGAAACACTCCCATTTACCACTGCAACAAAAAGAATAAAATACCTAGGAATAAACCTACCTAGAGAGACCAAAGACCTGTATGCAGAAAACTATAAGACACTGTTGAAAGAAATTAAAGATGATACCAACAGATGGAGAGATATACCATGTTCTTGGATTGGAAGAATCAATATTGTGAAAATGACTATACTACCCAAAGCAATCTACAGATTCAATGCAATCCCTATCAAGTTACCAATGGCATTTTTTTACAGAACTAGAACAAAAAATCTTAAAATTTGTATGGAGACACAAAAGATCCCGTTGCTCCACAGCGGGAGAGGTCACAAGAGTAAGAGGCCCATGTAGCACCAAAAAAAAAAAAAAAAAAAAAAAAAAGAACTAAATGTAAGACTGGACACTATAAAACTCTTAGAGGAAAACATAGGAAGCACACTCTTTTTTTTTTTTTTTTTTTTTTGCGGTACACGGGCCTCTCACTGTTGTGGCCTCTCCCGTTGCGGAGCACAGGCTCCAGACACGCAGGCTCAGCGGCCATGGCTCATGGGCCCAGCCGCTCCGCGGCATGGGGGATCCTCCCAGACCGGGGCACGAACCCGTGTCCCCTGCATCAGCAGGCGGACTCTCAACCACTGCACCACCAGGGAAGCCCACAAGATCTTTTTTGATCCACCTCCTAGAGTAATGGAAATAAAAACAAAAACCAAAAAAAATGAGGAAAGCGAACAAAGAGAAGTTAAAGTAACTTGCCCAAGAAGATCAGGCTACAAAGTGGCAGACCCAACCTTTGTATTCAGAGATTTGGGTTCCAGCGTTCACATACTTTACTGTCACACCACACTGCCTCTACATATACCTAGACTCTTATATTTTACTTGGGAGTTTTCAAACTGGAGACTCTCAATGCCCTCAGCTCTCAGTCCTTAAACTGAGAAGAGGTCATGGGTAGAAAAAGTTTGAGCCAGGAATACCTGCTCTTCGGGAAGTTTTCCATCATCTTCTAGGATTTGAAAAAGCTCTCCCTCAGCATAGTCTGTCACCACCACCACCTGCAGGGAGAAGGCAATGCTACTAATGGCTCCACATTTATGCATTTTGAGGATGGGAAATTCCTGGGACCCTTCTCGGTGAGAGGTGACCCAAAACCAAAGCGCACCTCTTTGTCAGTCTCAAAGCTGTCAAGCATATGCACAATATTGGGATGCCGCAGACCCCGCATGATTTCAATCTCTCGTTGCAGATTCCTCAGCTCTTTCTCTGAGCGTCCCAATTTTGGAATGAACTTCAGGGCCACCACCTGTCAGTGGTAAGGTCAAGAGTCAAGGCCTAACCACACTATTTAAACATTAGCCTCAAAGCTCCAGAACTCAGACTTCAGATTGTTTGAGCAATTCTCACTATACTTGCTAGTCTCCCACTCGACTTTCCCCATGGTACCCTGGTCTTACCCAGGTTTCCCCTGCTCTCACCCTAGGAGGAAAGAGCCTCTGCCAGATAGATCCCTTTGGTGTATTCTGGGAAAAGAACTGGATAAAGAACTCAATATTTAAGGGATTTAGGGGAAAGGGAAGGAAGAAAAAATGAAGAGGGAAGAATAGAGTTCAGGTGGTTTATCCCTTCCTTCATGGTATGATAGATAATAATATTAATAATAATTATAATTGCTGTTTACTAGGTGCCAAGCACTGCTCTAAGTTATTCAGTGTGACATCACACTTAATCCTCATACCCCAATAAGACGCTGTTCTATTTTCATTCTATAGATGAGGAAACTGAGACATAGAGAGGTTGAGTAACTTGTCTATAGTTCTAAGGCTAGAAAGTGGTGGAGCTGCGATTTGAACCCAAGTAATCCAATTTCAGAGCTCATATTTCATAAGTATGAAGGAATCAGTGTCCTACGAATACAGGTCAGTATTCTGGCCCCATTCTCCACTGGAGTTGAGGGTGTGGGATACCACCCAAGAGATATCCCTCTTTGTTCACCACCTGAGCGCTGTATTTTCTTCGACCCTTGTACACCCTCCCGAAAGAGCCTTCTCCAATCATCTCCAACACGTGGTACTTTTCCATGACAGAGATTTCAGGATCCCTCAGAAGGAGATAGAGATGGTGGTGAAGGGCTACAGCTCCAGGGACAGTTCCACACATCTGGGAGGCCTGGTTCGGGCATGGAAGAAAGGTTAACGTTAGCCGCCTTGCCTTTTCCTTTTTTTTCGTAACAATCCAGGCCTCATAAATAAGGTAGGGTAGAGAATGGAAAGATGAGATCTTGGAGCAGAGTGCCTTCCGCAATCCTCCCTCCTTTTCTCTTCCTGTCTCCCAACCCAACCTTGTTCCCACCTGACCCCGTGTCCCCCTTCCCCCTCCACCCAGCCTTGCCCACCCGACCACTGCCCCCTTCACCCAGCCTCTCCCCCTCACCCCACCCTCTCCACCCAGCCTCACCCACCCGACCCCGACCCCCTCCATCCAGCCTCGCCCACCGACCCCGCCCCTTCCAGCCACCCCAAAGTTCCTGCCACTGACAACCTCCTCAGCACCCCCGCCCACACCCTCGGCCCGCCGGCTTAGCGGACAGGAGCGCCTCTCTTACCCCAAGCCTACGAGCTTCAAGCTCTTCAGGCCGAGGGACGCCGGCCCTGGCCTTCAGCCCCGCCCCTTCTAGGTGCCTTCGTATTTTGCCTGACTTATCGTTCTTATCGTGGGACTTATCGTCCCACCCCCACTGCCCGTCTCCTTAGACTCACATCGTTACCAATTTTACTCGCTAGAACTGGTCAGAGGTTCGGAGGAATAGGCGTTCAGGGGTGTGGGAGAGACGGTGGGCCGCCCATAGGCACTTCCTAGGGCATTTCCCAACCATCCCTTGGCCCTCAGGACCATCTAAGGACCGGGAGTCTGAGGTTGCCTAGAAACGGCCGAGAGCTACTCTCCCGCCCCTGCTTTACTTTCCGCCTCCGACTGCCAGGAGGCTGTTTCCGGTTCCGGTTGCGGGCCGCAGAAGACATGGCGGCGTCTGCGTCGGCAGCTGCAGGGGAGGAGGACTGGTAACTTTGGGGTCATGGGCTTTGGAGGACCGCCTGGATCCGGTCCGGGGGACTAGCGGCAGCCGCGGACGGTCCGTACGGCGGGCGCGTGGGGCGGGGCGAGGGATGAGGGATGGCAGAGACGCTTACATCTCTTCCTAAGAGTTCTGGACTGGGGAGCGGGTGGGTGGAGGGGCACTGGTCTGACCCGGAGGAGACCGCATCAGCGCCGACCTGGCTAGTTCGGGCCGCGCCTTATCCGGTTCGATCCTCCGGCTTCACCCCGTCCCATTCTCGCCTTCTGAAGTGGATTTGCTCAGGGTCCCGGGGGATGCCTGTTTATCAGATCTCCGCCCCCCTCTCCGTCCCTCTTACTTCCCAGAACCAATGTCCTCCAATTCCCGTCCCCCTTTCCCCTCGGATCAGACTATTTCCTTTGAGGCTTTCCTCAACCTTCTCCCTTCCCGACAGCACTAATGAGGCTGTTGTCTGAATAAAGCTTTACACCTCACGGAAAGCGCTCCTAGTCCTTCTCTCAAGTATTCGTCACAAGGGACCAGAACATGGAAGGACTGTGGGATTTGGAAATAGATAAATGTGGGTTCACATCATATTTTATTAGCTGTGTGATGCTGACCAGGCCCCCTAGCTTCTATGAGTCAGTGTCCTTAGCTGTAAAAAAAAAAAAAAAAAAAAAAAAGTGGGTGTGACATCCACCTCAGAGAAGGATCTGAGAGGATCAAGATGGATTTGTAACATACCTAAGCCTCCTTTTCATTAATAACTCTGAGGTGTAGGCACCTGAGGAGACTAAATGAGGCCTGAAGAGGTAAAATGAGCTGCCAAAAGGTACATAGTTATGACTAGGAATCCAGGTTGTCAGACTCCAAACCTTAGGTTCTTAGTTCTAGGACATTGTACAGTTCCACCTCCCCCCCTTTTTTTTTTTTCGGTTCTCGGGCCTCTCTCACCGTTGTGGCCTCTCCCGTTGTGGAGCACAGGCTCCGGACGCGCAGGCTCAGTGGCCACGGCTCACGGGCCCAGCCGCTCCGCGGCATGTGGGATCTTCCCAGACCAGGGCACGAACCCGTGTCCCCTGCATCGGCAGGCGGACTCTCAACCACTGCGCCATCAGGGAAGCCCTCCCGTTTTTATTGTCACCATCTTACCACCATCCCATTCCATATTTCACACCCAGGGCCCAAGTCACAGGTCGGGTGGGTGAAGTATTGAAGGGCTTCTTGATGGAGGCTACACCTCAGTGTTTCATTGGTTCAGGGAGCCCAGCCAGTGCTGGCCTGTTTTGAGACCATGCAGACTTGCTGTTTTCAACCTATTCAGGGGAATTTAAGATTCTGAGAGGACACGTTGTGCCTTGGTGAGGGCCGTAATGATTGTACAGCCAGCCTGCAGTGCTCTAAGACTCCAATGCTCATGTCAATCAGAAGTACTCAACTGTTACCTACGTTATCTATTTTATATTTTCACGTGTCTGCCTAAGACTTAAAAAGACTTTAAAAATTTTTGAGAATCACTCTCTATATATACACATTCACATGTATACACACACAAACACACACACACGTATGTCACACTAGGGCAGCCCTGCTCTTGGTGAAGAAGGGGCAATATAAGAAAGCAAACCAAGCATGTATCTTTCCATGTATTATCTGGGTAAAGGTGTGGCCTCAAGCCAATAACTCATCTTCAGTGGCATTACAACTGCTCTTTCTGTGATTAAACATGTGTGTCCTCTGAGGGATGGCAGAGACACTGACATCTCTTCCTAAGAGAGTTCTGGACTGGGGAGCGGGTGGGTGGAGGGGCCACTGGATCCTGACCTGCACAAGTTGATCTAGATCAGTCAGACAGCAGGGATCATAAATACATTGAATATTAACTACAACCTCTCTTTCCTTTTAAGGGAGAAGGTTAATACAAATAGGAAAAAAAAAGAACACAGACTAGCTACTATGGCCAAGATACTATTAGGCACTTGACATAAACAAATCACCTTTCATCCTCACGATAACTGTGGAGAGTGGGTGGTAATATCTATATGTGATGGACAGGGTAATTCAGGCTTACAGATATAAGTAACTACTCAGATCACATAGCTGGTAAGTGATTGGTACCTGTTACTCATTCCAAGGCTGATGGCTCTTCCACTACAGCACAGCCTTTACAGCATGTAGATCTGTTCTGTTCAGGTTGGTATCTCCTTTGAGGAGGTTTACAGTGACTGGTATTGGCAGTGTGTGTAGACACTGGGATCCATGAACGGTGTAGGGAAAGCCAGGAGTGGTATTGGTAACCTTAATGCTAATCAATAGATGTCATATTTCTGGGTCAGAGAGATGGCCACTAAGGAACAACCAACAGTACAATGAAACTTAAACAGGGAGTCAGGAAACCTAGCTTGCATCTCAGTCCTGCCTCAAGCCTTGAGATTTGGGCTAGTCTTTTCACCTTGGGAATCTGTTTCCTCATCTATTGGCAGAAATGATGTGTAAAACTGATTCCTGTGCTTTCTACCTGGCCACTTGACAAATTAAGGAAACATGTTTCCCCCATTTTTATGGAGGTTAGCAAGAGAATGCACTCATGCAGATTGCCAGCACTCATGCAGATTGCCATTTTTCTACAAAGCCAGCCTTCATTGGCCTTAGTAGGCTTTAATAGGGAGAGTTGTAATGGTAAGTCAATCTCCCCTGTCTCTCTAGGGTCCTTCCCTCTGAAGTTGAAGTGTTAGAGTCTATCTATCTGGATGAACTACAGGTGGTCAAAGGAAATGGCAGGTACGTATTCAACTAGAGGTGGGCAGGAATCCCCTTGGTAGTAAGAGGATTCCATGTGGTATCTGTGGGCCTTGATTTGAGATAATATTTCTGTCATGTAGACAGTCTATTCCTTTAATCACCCCAAAGAAAGAGCCTGATGCTCACTTCCTCTGCCCGCTTTACTCTCTCACCCCCATCCTCCCCAGCTCTCAAGTCCCTGCCCAGTCACATCCCAGGTCTCCACTTCATCCACCTGCAGATCATCATCATGGGAGATCTGCATCACCCTGCACCCCGCCACTGCAGAAGACCAGGATTCACAGTATGTCTGCTTCACTCTGGTGCTTCGGGTCCCAGCACAGGTGAGGCCTCTACTTTATGGCAGCAAAGGGAGGAAGGGGAGAGGCCTTGGGGTGGAGTGCATTAGCAGTAGCGTGGTATTTTCTCTCTCTAGTATCCCCACGCGGTGCCACAGATCTCTATCCGTAACCCCCGAGGACTCTCAGATGAACAGATCCACAAGTAAGTCGGGCTGGGCAGGGAAAATTTGGGATACAGCTCAGTCTGGTGAGGGAAGGGGGCAGGCCTAATGTTTGCTTTGCCCTCTCCCCACAGGATCTCACAGGCGCTGAGCCACATGGCTGAGGCTGGGCTGGGTACTGCCATGCTCTATGAACTCATCGAGGTGAGAGGTGTGCTAGCCTGGGGAAATGTCCTTACCTTCCAGGTAGAGCAGTTTCTTTCAAGGGAGGCCATGGGCCTAGAATCTTAAATATGTCTGGAGACATTCATTTAGTTCTTGTTCAGGTAAGCCTAAACTGCTCCAGAAAGGTGAGACTCTCTTCTGTTCCAAAAAATCTCCCCAAAGACAGTTCCATAGCTTCTCCAAGTTGCCTATTCCAGCATCGTGACAGAAAATTTTTTTCCTCTTTAACTTGAATTTTTCGTGCTTCATTATCAGTGCATTTCAGTTGCCAATGCCAAGTTCTCTTGGCATTGGCAACTGAAAATGGCAAGAGATCTTGCCTGGAGGGTCTAGCCATAAATGAACATTTGAAAGCTAGTCTGTCATTGGAGCTGACTAGAAAAAGTCATGGTTCTTTTCCTCAAAGAGTTTCTACCCTAGTAAAGGAAACGACCCACATGAAACTATGCCTAGAGCTACAAGTTAATATACAAAGCTAACTTTTGTTGTTTGAGATCAAAAATACAAATACAGTCTTGTTTTCCTCTACTTTGAGTTTTTAAGAAAAATGTTCAGAAAAGAATGAAGGTGGGTGGCCTGGAGTCAGAGTGGGCATAGACTACTGTAGCATTTCTAAGTCAGGCCTCCACGATGCAGCTTTGAACTTTGTGGAATTCCAGAGTATTAGCTATTAAACAACAGTGCAGATGCGTATTTCATAGCTCAACCTGATGCCTTTTGAATTCTCTGTCCGTTTGGGGTGTCCATGCCTTCACTTTCTTTCTGAAAGCTGACTCCAGAACAGGCTCATTGAGGGAGTGATATTCAAAGGGGGATAACCAGGAAAGGCCTCCCAGAAGATGTGAGTTTTAATTGAACATTTTTTTCTCTCGAAGGTGTTTTAAAAGTAACAAGATGTGTTAAAAGTGACTTAATGAGTGGAAAAACAATTAAATTGGATTTTGAAGCTGGGTAGATTGGAGGGGAGGGGTGTGAGCATGGAGGAGGATTGATTCCAAGCAGAGGGAGCATCACCAAGACAGAAATGCATGAACAGAAGGCAAACTGGCTCGGTGGGAGGCGGCCCGCCAGTCACTCCTGGGAGTAGTCAACAAGCTTCACTCACAGTTCTGGCTCCTGCCTCCCTATTTGAACAGTGTCTTCTCTCTTCTCAGAAAGGGAAGGAAATTCTCACAGATAACAACATCCCCCATGGCCAGTGCGTCATCTGCCTCTATGGTTTCCAGGTGGGTTACTCTCTTGGGACCTGGGGGTCGGCTGTGACAGACAGTGGAGGGCTCGGGGCGAGCTCTGACACAGTGCCTTACCCTCCAGGAGAAGGAGGCCTTTACCAAAACCACCTGTTACCACTACTTCCACTGCCACTGCCTGGCTCGGTACATCCAGCACATGGAGCAGGAGCTGCAGGCCCAGGGGCGGGAGCAGGAACGGGAATGGCAGCACGCCGCAACCAAACAGGTTGACCTGCTGGCCCTGCTCGCTTGACCTCATGCCCTCTTCTACCCCTCCGCTCCAGGGCTGCCTTAGCCTTTTCAGGGTCATAGGTACCTCTGAGATTAACGAAAGCTCACCTTTGTCCAGGAAAAAGGGGCATCCTTATACATACACGTAAGCATATTGCACACAGTTTCAGAGGGTTCCCAGACCTCTAGTTAGGCAGCCCCTGCTTTGCTCCCCCTCACTGCTGAACAGGTATTCCTGTGCCCCTCCGTCCCAGCCCTCTACAGATGAGGCTGGGCAGCTGGCAAGCACCCTAGGCTGGGAAGCAGGGGTGCGATTTCACCTCTCTTTTCAGAAGGCCGTTGGTGTGCAGTGCCCGGTGTGCAGAGAGCCACTCGTGTACGATCTCGCCTCGCTGAAAGCAGCCCCTGAACCCCAGCAGCCCGTGGTAAGACAATTCGCTGCTAATCTGAGCCAAGAATAATGGCATCTTGTCTGCTTTGAATGGGGTCTCTGGAATTGGCCTCAAGCTGCCTGGGCCCTCTCTGTAAAGCCATGGCCCCCAGCAGAAGTCCAAAACTCTGTTCGGGAGCCCAATCTGAGGGATAAAACCAAGAACCTTGAGCAGATCTCCTGAGGCAGTCCTAGAAGAGCCGGGGTTTCGAGTCTGCCTTATCCTGTTGATTCTTCTCTCCGTGCCACTCTGCTCCTTTCCCTCCAGGAGCTGTACCAGCCCGATGCAGAGAGCTTGCGCCAGCAAGAAGAGCGCAAGAGGCTCTACCAGAGACAGCAGGAGAGGGGGGGCATCATTGACCTTGAGGCTGAGCGTAACCGGTACTTCATCAGCCTCCAGCAGGTGAGGGAAGGGTTTCCCACTCCTCCCCTGATGACACCAACCTTCCTACCAACACCCCTCTGCCGTGGCCCTCGGGTGAGCTTTGTTCTACCCTGGGAGGTTATAGGCTGATGGCGGTCGGCTCAGATTCTAGGTGAGGGGCCTGCGGTTCCCCGCTTTGAGGAACTGCATCCCCTTCACTGCATCTGCTCACTTCCTTCTAGCCTCCTGCCCCTTTGGAACCCGAGTCAGCTGTAGATGCCTCTGGAGGATCCCACCCACCCAGTACCCTTGCCACAGAACAGTCCACCTCATCAACTGCTCAGACCACCCTGTCAGCTCCTCTGCCTGTGGCCTCCCAGTACACATGTGAGAAGATTCCAGGGGCTGGGCCAAATCAGCAAAAGCTGGGCGAGACCCAGAAAGCTATGCTAGATCCTCCCCGGGCCAGTCGAGGTCCCTGGAGACAAGCCGAACGGAGGCATCTAAAAGGAGGGGAGTGCAATGCCCTCAAAGGTACCAGTCACACCCAGGAACTGCCACCTCCTGAGGGGCCCCTCAAGGAGCCTATGGACCTAAAGCCAGAGTCCCGTAACCAAGGGGTTGAAGGTCCTCCCCAAGAAAAGGGGCATGGCAACTGGCAGGGTCCCCCGCCCCGCAGGACTCGCGACTGTGCCCGCTGGGAGCGCTCCAAGGGTCGGACACCGGCTTCTTCCTACCGCCACCTGCCTCGGGGTCGGGGAGCCTACCGGCCTGGTCCTCGAAGGGAGCCCGTGAGCCTCGAACCGGAGGATGGTTCCTAGCAGTACTGTGGGGGGTGGGGGGGGGACAATAAAGAGATTGGCCTTGTTTGGCTTTCCTTACTCAGTAGTGCCTAGCCTGTGAAGTATAGATCTCTTTCTAAATTCCCAGCAAGACGAGCATGGCAGAGTAGCCACAATATTGCTCTGAAGTCTGTTCTCCCAAGAAATCGGGGTCTGGATAAAGAGGAGTCTGACATCTCAGCTAGTATAGTGGATTCCAAGGAAAACTAGTGGAGGCCAACATTTAAGAAGAATATGCATAGGCTTCCCTGGTGGCACAGTGGTTGAGAGTCCCCCTGCCGATGCAGGGGACACAGGTTCATGCCCCGGGCTGGGAGGATCCCACATGCCGCAGAGCGGCTGGGCCCGTGAGCCATGGCCGCTGGGCCTGCGGGTCTGGAGCCTGTGCTCCGCAACGGGAGAGGCCACAACAGTGAGAGGCCCACGTACCACAAAAAAAAAAAAGAATATGCAGGACCCACAACCCAGTGTGCATACAACCACATCTTATCTATCTGTCTATACTTGAATATCTTGAGGTGGAGGATGGTACTTTCCTGTTTACTACAGTCTCTCTTCTGCCCCCTTTGTCTAAGGCAGGCTGTGCCCCCAGCATTTGCATATGTGGACACCTGATGGCCCCTGAAGGCATCTGTGTTTATAGCCCCTGCTTTTTCCTCAAGTGCCAACATCAGAAGGTAGGAGGGAGGTCAGAGAACGCAGTAGCATGACAGGTGTTTATTGATCTCCTGGAGGAGGAGAGGGCTGGGCACAGCCCAGTTGTCACCTCCTCAGAGACTCCGCATTGTGAATTGCCCCTGCAGGGTCACTTTTATAAAGCATGAAGTAGCCCTGCACCTGGGCAGGGCTGATCTGAGTTGTAGCTTGAAGGACATGATCTGCAAAGGTCTCGGCCAGGGAAGCTGCTTGCCCTGGATAGAACCTCTGGAACATCTGGGTCAGCTGCCAGCGTGAGCAGTGGCCCACGTACTCCTTCAGGTCTACTCGCCCAGGGCGTATCAGGGCAGGGTCGAGCCTAAGAGAAGAAGGCAGCAAAAGCAGAGTCATTAGCAGCAGTGCCACCAGCACCCCCAAAAATGGTCCCGCTAGGGCTTCCCTGGTGGCACAGTGGTTGGGAGTCCGCCTGCTGATGCAGGGGACGCGGGTTCGTGCCCCGGTCCGGGAAGATCCCACATGCTGCGGAGCAGCTGAGCCCTTGAGCCATGGCCGCTGAGCCTGCGTGTCCGGAGCCTGTGCTCTGCAGCGGAAGGGGCCACAGCAGTGAGAGGCCCGCGTACCGCAAAAAAAAAAAAAAGGTCCCGCTGAACCTCCTGATCCTCCTAAGATAGTGAGGGGGTGGAATCTTGCCTCATAGTCTTGAGTACCTCACTCCTCACCTGTCAACATGGTTGGTGGTCATGAACACGATGCGTGCCTCAGTGGAAGCCACGCCATCCAAGGCGTTGAGCAGGCCGCTGAAAGTGAGACGACCTAGACCTTGGTACTTCACTGGGTCTGGAAGAAGGCAGAGATAAAGCGTGAGTGATCATAGCCCTACTTAAAATTAGCATCCCCTTCTACTCCTTACTTACCATGTCCCCCTACTTATCAATGCGTCTTGTGGCCTCTCATTGCTAACCCAGGTGTCCTCCATCAGCTCTCTGGATTTCTCCTTTCTTCCACTGTTCCTCATTTAGAAACACTCCCCCTTCCGTCAACTTCCCTCACTTACTCTCCGCAGCCAGGTCTCGACTGAGAAAGGCAGCATCCACATCCTCCAGGAGCACCAGGCTCTGCTGTGGTGCCACGCTCAGCAGGTGGTTGAGCCGGTCATCAGAGAGGCTGGAGTCTGTGAGACTCAGCAGGCAGATGCTGTGCTGCAGTTCCCCAGCCAGGGCTGTGCTATGGAGGAGGGATAACAGGTAATGGGCAACCTGGGAACTGGTCCTTGGGCCCAGCTGCTTGTTCCTCACTGTACTAGTTTTGTCTCGGAGGCCTAAACCTTTCACCATACCCTGCTAGTGTTCCACATGTCTCATGTTTATCCCGGTTCCTGTTCCCCACATTCATTTCCCTTTCCAACCCCACCAGTCCAGTTTCTCTCCAGTTTGAGGGTTAAGGGAAGTTTGACTCTACTCACATAAAACTGCTCTTTCCACAACCGGGGGGCCCATAAAGCAGGTAGCCACGTCTGTAGGGAATGCCTAAGAATACAGCCGGGATGATTGTCAAGACCTAAAATGAATCATGTACTCTGCCCCAGATGTCCACATTCATGCCCAACTCTGCTCCTTGGAGGCCTGATGACTTTGGCATTGGAAGAAATCATTCCCGTAGACAACGTTTCTCCCCGCTTCGTCTATGGGAATTAGGCTAGAGCTTTATATTTGCCCACAAATGTAAAGCGCTAGCCCACAGCTTTATATCTGGCCACAAAGACCAGCCTGTTCCCTCCTGTTCTAATACCACATCAAAAACAACCTAGCAAAGACCCCAGCTGCTTCTCACCTCTGTCAGTGTACCACTTGGGGTTATCGATGAATTCCCGGATGTCTCTGACAATTCGGTCAGCCAGACCCTGTTCTAGAACCACAGAAGTCAGTGGCCGGCGGCGGCGTGGATAGCCAAAGGGGCGCCATTCAGAGCCCACGGCTGTGTACATCACTGTCTTCCCTTCCTCCTGCTGCAAGGCTAGCTCTCGAGCTGGGAGGGGAGAGATGAGACAAAGCCAATAATTTCTCTTTGCCATGCTACTAGGCAGAGCTGTGCCAAAACAGTTTCCCTCGGGCTTCCCTGGTGGCGCAGTGGTTGAGAGTCCGCCTGCTGATGCAGGGGACACGGGTTCGTGCCCCGGTCCGGGAAGATCCCACATGCCGTGGAGCGGCTGGGCCCGTGAGCCATGGCCGCTGGGCCTGCGCGTCCAGAGCCTGTGCTCCGCAATGGGAGAGGCCACAACAGTGAGAGGCCCGCGTACCGCAAAAAAAAAAAAAAAAAAAAAAAAAGAATATACCAAAACAGTTTCCCTAGCCACCAGTGCTCCCATGGTTTCAGAGCCTCCTGTTCCTCCTCTCCAAACTTCTCTTCCTTTGATGTCAAAGACCCCATCCCTGCAACCACCACCCCCGCCCCCATAAAGCCTGTGCCATCCCACACCTTCCTCCAGGATGTTGAAGAAGACCTTTCGGTCAGTGCCCAGAGCCGTGAAGGTGACAGATTCCCAGGGAGTCCCCGTCTGCAGGTCTATCATCTGCATCTCTCGGCTCCGTTGCACCCGGATCCATTTCCCTTGATACCTGAATAAGAATGGTCAAAATGAGGTGAACGAATGGGTCAAACCCACCTCCCCTCATTCTCCTTTTCCACTCTCAGAGCCCTCTCTGGTTCCCAACCTTACCAGATAAAGTGGTTTCCAGGGCTGGGGACAAATTCAAATTTAGTGGAGATGCGGCCACTCTCGTGCTGAAGGTACGAAGTCTCGACACTGAGGTGCTGAGTTCGGGTACTGTGGCGAGTGAGCCAGCTAAGCAGCCAGGCATAGCTCCTGTCTCGAGCAGGGACTTCCAGTGTGATCATGTAATGGCGCCGGAATGCCACCAGACCCAGTTGGGCACCCTTCCGGGCCAGGGCCAGGGCTGTGCCCACACCCACCAGCCCAAATCCAGCCCCAAAGTAGGGATTGTCCTTCAGGGCCAGAACAAAGTCTGAGAGGGGCATCTTGAAAGGAAAACACTGAATCTTACAGGCCCCAAGGCGTTTTCAAGACCTGGGGGTGGGGAGCAGTGGAGATGGGACAAAGCACAAGATTAGTTTAGAAAATGGACTCTGAAATTCCTCCTCAACACACCCCTCCCCCCCTGCAGAAGCTGGGAGCAGGAAGGACAGGTCAGCATTACTGTGTGCTTCAATATCCTCCCTTTGTGGGGTGGGGTTGGTGTTGGAATGCAAGGGATGGGACTCTGGGCCAGGTGCCCCATTTTGCCTTTCATTATCCTGTTCATACCTGTTTCTTGCCAGACGACTATGTCTGGAGATTCCTTAAACCTGAGAGAACCATATAACCGGCTTCACATCAGGATAATGGATGGACAGAATTTTTGTGGTCCCTGGGACCAGCTGAGTTAGAAAGGGGCCCACTGGCCAGAGTTAGGAGGGGATGAAGAAGCTACTGTCTTCTGTCAACCTGTCAGTAACCTCATGCCTTGCTATTATGAGTCATGTACTTCAAATATCCTCTCCTCTCCTTTACATGCTAATGTCCTGTTTAGCTTTTTATTACCTCCCACCTAAATTGCCTCTTCAAAATTAATTTTAGGGGCTTCCCTGGTGGAGCAGCGGTTGAGAGCCCGCCTGCCGATGCAGGGGACACGGGTTCGTGCCCCGGTCCGGGAGGATCCCCCATGCCGCGGAGCGGCTGGGCCCATGAGCCATGGCCGCTGAGCCTGCGCGTCCGGAGCCTGTGCTCCGCGGCGAGAGAGGTCACAATAGTGGTCCGCAAAGAAAAAATAATAATAATTTTAGTTCTTGAAGTGGCATCTTAATGGGTCTCCACGTCCTGCTTCACCAAACTGCTACACAGGGGTCCAGATCTTTCTTCATAAGGATCTGCTTGAATCCCACTACTTTCCCTACTCCAACACCTCCAATGACTGGCTCTCAACAGGTCCCTGAATTAGGTAAAAACTCCTCTGCCTCCACAATACGGGGCCCACCTACCTTTAATGGCTTAGCTCCTAATACTCTCTGTTGAACAAATATACAAACCTCCTTCTTCCTTGCTCAAGCAGTTCTCTTGACTCGGAATGCCCATTTTATTTCCTCCATTCTCTCCAGTTGAAGTCCCGCCCATCTGCTACTTTCTCCAAGATTTCCTCGAATTCCACCCCCAATAAAATGTGACAGGGCCTGATTCTAGACTGTAAGATCCCGAAAGGTAGGAGGTCAAATCTTTTCTAGCACACCTCACCCGCCCCCCTGCCACTTTGCTCTACGCCTGGCACGCAGTTTGGTGAACTGACAGCAGTGACCTCCGCTGAAGCTCAGAAGAGGATCCAGAATTCCAAAATTCGTATGCGTGGAAGGTTACAGACAGAGCCCTTCCCCCTCCCGGTCCTTGTCGGTCGCCCAGAAGCCCCCTCCCGAACGCCCTCTACACCCCAGCGCGCGCCTCCAGCAGCGGGGTTTGGAATAATCGGTCACTCCCCCGCCCCTTACCGCCATGACTCTCTGGCCCTCCCTCTCGATGGTTTCACCCCTTCGCTCTTCAGTGAAGCGCCGCTTCGCCCGGCCCCCGAGTTGTTTCATCTACTTCCCGCCACACCCACCAAGAAGGCTATGCCACTCTGCTCCACAACTCTCGATGGTACTCTTTGGGCCTCAAGGCCAGGAGGGGGTGTGGGGGTGAGGAACGATCGACAGAACCATAGAGTACTCCGCCAGCCTCACAGAGGAAGAGAGAGCGGCCTCCAAATGCCCGGGTGCTAGAGGCGGCTGGGCCGGAGGCGGTCGCACAAAAGGAGTCACGGGAGGCGACTCCAGCCGCTGGTCGACCATAGAGGTGAGGCTCCCGCCCGCGCAGGGCCGGGAGGTAAGCGAGCGGCAGCGGGGCGGGAATTAGTAGGGAGTGCGGGTGGAGCAGGCCGGAGGCAAAAGTTTCTCGAGCACCAGGGTGAGGGGTGGGCCTGGGCGGTGGGAGCGCTCGGGATAAGTGCTGGAGGGAGCACGGCGACGAGCGAGGCCCCGGCGCATCACATCAGCCGCCCCGGTGCCTCGGTCGCGTCACTGCCCTAGACCGCGCCCGGTTACCCGCTGCCTCTCCTTAGGACCATAAGCATGACGATGCTCCATCCTAAGCCTTGCAGGTTACAAAACGGCTTTTTCATTTGCTGGCACTTGTGATTCCCGCTCCCGCCCAACGATGTGGACGCTGTCTGTCATCGCTTACACTTTACAGATAGAAAAGCTGAGGCCCCGAGAAGCGAGGGGATTGTATCTGTCCAAGGCCACGCGGTGAGTCAGAGCCCACAGGAAAGTGGAAACCGGGTGCCTTGGTCCCCAGGCTGGATCTCATCCTTTTCCCAGGCCTTCTCTCTGCCTTAATTTGTCCTTTCTCTTTCTCAGTACCCGTGCCCTGAGGATAAGTTCATTTCTTCTCTTGTGCCCACTTATGTCCCACCTCACTCCGCCTTCCAGCGGCTCAATCTAGACGACACCGCGTCCTGCTTGGCTCCCCCCTAAGGCAAGTATACTGCCCGAGCTGGAAGACTCCCGAGAGCAGCGATGATAAGTGGAGGCTGTGGTTTCCAGAGAATCCTCTGAGGGCGGAAGTGCCCTGCCCTGCCACCTTCCGAATTTCCGTGATCTGAGGCTTTGAGTTGCCGAATTCTCAGCTGCAACCTGATTTCCTAACCCTAGACCATTACTCGACCTCCATGACTCAATTTCATGAAATGATTACTGTCATTCTTATTAATTCCTAGTTATTTAGCTTAGACTAATTTTAGCCGTGTATAACAAGATATGCAATTTACTTGATATTCATCTCTCAGTTGTGTTCCAGTGTTCAATGTGAGGCCATAGTCAATTTGTTAGAAATTTCTCCAGGTGTGTTAACTTGTAAGGCATCACTGATTTGATATCTTAGTAGAAGCCTAAATTTGCTTTGATGCATTTCTGTGTCTGGAGTTCTTCACTAGAATTCCCTTATTTGTCTGACTTGCATAGACTGTTGTGGTTCAGTGAAGTGATAACATCAATAAACTCCACTCAGAAAGCTCCAAGTCTAGGGAGGGAGACTGATAGGTAAATGACAGTGCAGTGTGACACAGTTTCTGACAGAGCTATGTACAATGTGCCATTAGGACCTCAGAGAGAGAAACTTAGATGAAAGGTGTCCGGAAGCCATCCTAGTGGAAGTGACATTTGTGCAGATTCTTAAAGGATAGTTAGGAGTTGGTTAGCCAGACAAGAGAGATGGCAAAGGGGAGAAGGCCCATCAAGCCGAGAGAGGGATGTGTAAGGTTATGGAAGCAGAAGAGAATGTGGTGAGTCTGGGGAATGGCAAATCAATGACAAGTTGAATCATCAGTTCAGAGATCTTTTGCGGAGAGAGGTGGAAGATGAATCTGGAGAGGTCAGCAGGGGCCAGATCATGAAGGAAGGGCTTTGAGCTAAGGAATAGTGAGATCATAAAATGTTAAGAGGGGAGGGGACCTCTGAGATCCCTTGGTCCCACCCAATTTTATTGCAGGTAAGAGAACTGAGACCCAGATTGCTTAGTAATTTGACCAACATCACTTAGCTCCAAGAAACAGTCTTTAATATATTGGCTACAACTTCTTGTCTCTTTCCTATATTGATCCCTATTAACATGTTTATGCTTTTTGTTCTAAACATTGTCATAAAAAGAAAATTTCTAGGTTAACTACGTATGGCATGCTGCCATGCAAGGAAATGCCTAATTGGGCAGGCACTGGGCTGTGCACCCACACCAAGTGGGAAGAAAGTGAGAGATCTAATTATATGTTGTTTGGTTTTTCTTCTGGTTGGATTATCAGCACGTAAGAGGACATAGCACACAAGTTGGTGGTGATGACAGACCCTTTGTTGGACTCACAGCCAGCCAACAGCACTGGGGAGATGGATGGACTGTGCCCTGAGCTATTGCTGATCCCCCGACCTCTCTCTAACCGTGGACTCCTAGAGCCTGTCCAGAGCCCCTGTCCTTCTGGGAGCCCTCCACCTTTGCCTGCTGACCCAGGCTGCCTGCTGGTAGAAACCACAGCAACTGAAGAGGACACAGAGAACATGGAGATCATTGTGGAAGCAGTAGCTGGAAACCTGTCCCCAGGTGCTCCTGGAGAGACCCCAGGTACCAACACAGTTGCTAGCAGGCCAGTGAGACAAGCAACCCTGAGTTTTTGTCTGTGCTGTGTTTGATCGTTGTATATAAATATGATGAAGACACAAGGTAGCATCCTATTTTTATACTTAGAGATGTTGTAATTTGATTTGCAGTTGGTGAATGTTGATTGAAGTCTGGCGAGGTGGTGCACAACTTGTACCAAGCTCTTGGCAGTCTATCCCTGCGAGGGCTTCACGTCTGCTAGGCGGTAATCCAGAAGGGAAGACCTTTCTGACACCTCTGCCCAGTCCTTACTCCTATAGTCCTCAAGGATTCTCTTCTCCACGTTGACCCTCCCACCCAGGAACTGCAGCCAGGGATTAGGCAAAAGGCCCAGCCTCTCTCCACCACCCAGGGCTTGGCAGGGCTTCCTAGCAGTACTTCCCTGCTCTAGTTTCTTGCGGATAACATACTTACATCACCCAAGGCATGCCGTTAAGAGTGGGAGTTGAATAATTTATATTTACATTAGAAGAAAGAGTCCTCCCTTTAATCTTCCCACATCTCAACTTCTTATTTTTAGGTAACTTCCCTGTTTTGTAACTGTCGTCTTCCAGCTACAGTTGTACCATTTTTCCTTGGTAGTGTACAAAGAATACTGGGAAAGATTAGCTAGTTTGATTGTATAATATTTCTAAACTTTGATGTGGTGAAAGAAATAATAAATAAATTAAAAAGGAACCTGGAAAAACATTTGCAATATATAAAACATTTGCAATATATAAGAAAGAGTTAATATCTTTAAAATTCAAAGAGCTCCACAATAAGAAAAAGAAACAGTATTTTTTTAGAAAGGGAGAAAAGAAATCTATGTGCAATTTACTAAAGAAGAAATGAAAATAGTTAATAACCATAAGTATATTCAATCTCACTAACACAAATTCCAGTTTAACTATAAGATGCCATTATTGTTTCTCAATTTTGGCAGAAATCAAGCAATTTTTATAAAACTAGTGTTGGTGAGGCTATGGGGGAAACAGACACTATCTTATAGTTTATAGAGTATAAATTAGCATAAGTTTTTGAAAGTCAATTTATCCATGAAACAAATTTTAAAAGACATGTACTCTGACCTAGTAGTTCTACTTCTAGGGATCTGTCCTATAGAAAGAGTCACACACATGCACAAGGATGCAGGAATAAGGATGTGTAGGGCAGCTTTATTTGTAATGGTTGGAAACAACCCAGATATCTATCAGTAAGAGCAAAATTTCATTTTGATTTACCCGTGCTCTGAAGTACCATGAACTGGACCAAAAAAATTAGGTAGATCTAAATGTCCTACTCATAGATAAAAATATCCCTGATATATAGCAAGTGAAAATAATTTTTTAAAATGCAAATATCCGGGGCTTCCCTGGTAGCACAGTGGTTAAGAATCCGCCTGCCATTGCAGGGGACACAGGTTCGAGCCCTGGTCTGGGAAGATCCCATGTGCTGCGGAGCAACTAAGCCCGTGTGCCACAACTACTGAGCCTGCGCTCTAGAGTCCGAGAGCCACAACTACTGAAGCCAGTGCACCTAGAACCCATGCTCTGCAACAAGAGAAGCCACTGCAATAAGAAGCCTGCTCGCCGCAACTAGAGAAAGCCCACGCACAGCAACGAAGACCCAAAGCCAAAAATAAATAAGTAAATAAACTTTAAAAGAAAGCAAATTGCCAAAAAATGACCCCAAAAGGTCTGAAAGGATATAGACCAAATTATGTGTGTGAAGGTGGGAGGTGGTCATTCTTTATATAGTTCTGTTGTTGCACTGAATTTTTATTTAAACAAAAAAATAATAAAGAGAAAAAGAACCACCAGAATAAATGTAGGACAAACCTGGGCTCCACCATTAACAGGCATGGTGGCCTTAACCTTGCAGCATCCCAGGTCCCTCTTCTCATAGGGCAGTTGGAGGACCAAGCAAAAGTGTTTCCTAAGCCTTTCTTTGTCAAGGTCCTGCCAGTTGCTTAAGAAATGGCAGCAAGTGGAGCAACTAGACCCATGCGCCACAATTCCTGAGCCTGTGCTGTAGAGCCCGCAAGCCACAACTACTGAGGCCCACGCGCCTGGAGCCTGTGTTCCGCAACAAGAGAAGCCACCACAGTGAGAAGCCCACATACCGCAACAAAGAGTGGACCCCGCTTGCTGCAACTAGAGAAAGCCCGAGCGCAGCAACGAAGACCCAATGCGGGCAAAAATAAATAAATAAATTGATTTAAAAAATAAAAATTATCAAAAAAAAAAAGAAATGGCAGCAATTATTATGAATGTGATCTGGCTCATCTCAGAAAGGATGTCCTCCATTTTATGAATTACTGTGCCTTTGAAAATCTCTTCACAGGATATAAAATAACGCTTTGTCATGTATATTGCAGATATTTTCCTCAGATTGTCATTTTCTTCTTTTGGAAGTTTCTAATTTTTTATTTGGGCAAAACATATCGCCTTTTCTTAATGCTTTCTGGATTTGGTTAATACGTGTTACATTCACTTCACAAATATTTATGAAGTACCTACTTTGTGCCAAGTATTGTGCAAGATACTGGGAATCCAAACACACGTGCAAGATAGACCATCTTTGACCTTAGGGGGCTTTGAAAATCAGACTTAAGGTGTAGAATCAGACTTAAGTCCATCTCCATTCCATGAATGTTAAAAAATTCACCTACATTTTCTACTGGTAACTAACTCCTCTGAGTCTTGTTCTGTCTGATTCTGTGCCTTTCTCTGTCGGTCCTCTGCCTGCAGGTGTCCTGGTAAAGGTGGTGGAGGTGTACTTCTGTGAGCGCTGTGAGCAGAGCTTCGCAGAGCCCACTCTGCTGTCCCTGCACCAGTGCACTGAGACCGTTATACAGCCTGTGCAGGGCCTTGCTAGCCCCCCCTGCTCTGTAGAGCTGCCCCCCAGCAACCTCACTCTCCCTGGCCCTCTGCAGGGCCAGAGCCCACCAGATAGCCCCCTGCCATGCCCTGTGTGTAGACAGGAGTTTGCCCAGCCCCAGGCCCTGAAGAGCCACTTCAAGATTCACCGGGGCACTCCAGATGCCTTCTCCTGCCCAGAGTCTGGCTGTGTGTTCTCTGCTCAAGATCGCAAGGGTCTACAGCACCACCTGAGGCAGACCCACAGAGCGCTTCCCGTGCCCTGTTCTTTCCGGGGCTGCCCCCTGCTCTTCGGGAGCCAGCAGGGCATGGAGCTGCACCGGCAGGGCCATTACCCTTTCCACTGCAACCACTGCAGCTTCGTGGGCTCCAACATCAAACTCTTCCGGCAGCATCAGCGGAGTCACGGGGCCGGGACACAGGGAGAACTGTCTGCTGTTCAGGGTCTTCCATCGCAGGAGCTGCTGCCAGGTATGAGGCCAAGGACCCAGCAGTATCCTGCCTGGATTGCAGCTGCAATTGGTCTGTAGCAGAGGCAGTTGTTACTAATGCCATGAATGTAAGCCTGAATTGAAGAGAATCCGGGGTAGTGGCTCAGGAGGACGGGATTATCAGCTGATGTGGGAAGGCATCTAGACACCCCGGACCAGGCAGAAAATATGGGACAAAGAGGAAGTCTTTGTCCATGACAATGAATGAAGTTTGACTTAAGCTACACTGTGGCCTTCAAGTTACTTAACCAATGTCTCTTCTGATCCATTTCAGAACTTTCTGAGGGCAGAAGCTAAACTGCCCATCAGTGGCTGTAGCCATTGGTAGAATGCCTGTAGACTCCTTTTTAGAGCAAGTGGTATTGGGCAGAAGAAGCTGGGGTTATTTTAAAAAGAAACCCTCAAGGGAGGTGGTGCTTCAATGATTCTTATTCCTCTTGGTCTCAAAAAGAGTGTGGGGTGAGCAGAGGAGCAGGAAGAAATAGAGAAGCCAGGCCAGGAGAGGCCAGGGTTCTGATGAGAGAATTTGGCTCGCTAAGACTGATTTGTGCTCTGGTACAAAGAGAAGATTCCTCTTTCCTGGGAAAAAGTCATACATCTTTGCCTTACTGAGGCAGCTGCCTCTAACTGAGGGAGAGAAGGAATGGATTTGAGAGCACAGGATGTGATCCTGCATTGCTGAGTTGGGTTTCTCAGTAGAAGTTTAGAGGTCAGGGATGTTCACCCACACTGAGCCACCAGCCGTTAACCCTGGGGACCTGAGCCAGGGAAGTACAGTCTAGTCCGCCCATTCTCTACCTCTCTGCCCCCTCCCCCCACTGAAGTGACCTCAAAGATCTTGCCTTCAAGGGGTCCGAGGTTGGTGTTATCTGAGGTTTGATTTACTTCAGACTGGAGCATCACTGACAGCTTAGCTCCTGGTCTTCCTATCCCTGTCTTGTGTGGGAGTAAATTAATATACTTAGAACCCCGGATTCCCTTATGCTAAATGGTGGGAGGTGAGAAGTACAGGCACTCGGCCCTGCATTGGCTCCTCTAGTCATCAAGCTCTTTGCATCTTCAGCTCTCAGAGTGTCCCCAGGAGAGGGAGAGCCTTCCGAGGAAGTAGGAGCACCCTTGCCTGGGCAGGAGTCAGCTGAAGAGGAGGACATAGAGGAAGAAGAGGACAGTGGCAGCCAGAACTCCCAGAAAGCCCTGGAGAAAGGCCAGGGGGCTCAGCGGTTGGAGGGTAATGATGTGATGGGGCTTGAACCTCTTGGTGGTGGGGAGGAACGGACAGTGGGGAGCGTGGTATTGAGGCTCTGGGATTTGGTTTCCTGAGTTTGAGTTCAGATCCTTCCGTTCCTAACATTCCACTTTGACATGTCTAGTGGGAAAGTGATAAATGGGCACAGACCCTGGTGACACAGGGTAAGAGTAAATAGAGTTTGCTCTCGGGGCTGGTTTTCCCCAGGCAGAAAGCTCTTTTGTGAGGAGGGGGAGGGTGATATTCATATTATGAAGATGCCAGGGGTTTTTGACTGGCAGCCTGTCTTGTCTGACATTGAGCCCCCTAAGGTTGTTTTTCTGAATCCTTGCTTCCCAGTTTACCGTCTGAGGAGAGCAGCATTTGAAACCCATCCCACAGGGGGCATACTTACCCATCAGGTGACCAGGAAGGATCTGATTATATTTATTATCAGCTCTCTATGCCCCCAGGGTTCAGAAGTAGGAGTACTTTACCTTCTCTTCCCTCTGCTCACTCCCTGTGGGGTTCTTTTCCTTCCAACCAACCCTACTGATTCTTCCGCCTGCCCTCCGGGTCAAGGACAGGAAGAACAAGAATGCTCCGTCAAGATTCTTCTTTTGAGCCTTTCTAGATAAAAGCTCAAGAATAGTGGGTGGTGGGGTGAAGCACTTCTTAAAGGTCACAGCAAGGGCAGAGAAGTCCTTGTGATTTTGTTTATCTAAATACTTGAATGACTTCTCTCTTCTTCGAGGCTACAAAGTTTGAGATGCTATTGTTTGGTTTCTTAGAAAGAAAGGAACAAGGCCATGCATGCATGCATAATTTGTCTGGGCAAATTGTGGTTCTCCCATTAACTGGCCAGCCCCTGACCTATCGAAGAATCTCACTCTTAGCCCTCCCTGCCTTTCCCTCTCCCAGGAGCTGTGGCTTCTGGCACCGAGTCCCTCTTCAAGACCCACATGTGTCCAGAATGCAAGCGCTGCTTCAAGAAGCGGACCCATCTGGTGGAGCACCTACACCTCCACTTCCCAGACCCCAGCCTCCAGTGCCCCAACTGCCAAAAGTTCTTCACCAGTAAGAGCAAGCTCAAGACCCACCTGCTGCGGGAGCTGGGCCAAAAGGCCCACCGCTGCCCACTGTGCCACTACAGTGCAGTGGAGAGGAATGCCCTCAACCGCCACATGGCCAGCATGCATGAGGATATTTCCAACTTCTACTCAGATACCTATGCCTGTCCTGTCTGCCGGGAGGAGTTCCGCCTCAGCCAGGCCCTTAAGGAGCACCTCAAGAGCCACACCGCAGCAGCTGCGGCCGAGCCGCTGCCCCTTCGCTGCTTTCAGGAGGGCTGTAGCTACACGGCACCCGACCGCAAGGCCTTCGTAAAGCATCTGAAGGAGACCCACGGTGTGCGGGCCGTGGAGTGCCGCCATCACTCGTGTCCCATGCTCTTCGCCACAGCAGAAGCCATGGAGGCCCACCACAAAAGCCACTATGCCTTCCACTGCCCCCACTGTGACTTCGCCTGCTCCAACAAGCACCTGTTCCGTAAACATAAGAAGCAGGGCCACCCTGGCAGTGAAGAGCTGCGCTGCACCTTCTGCCCCTTTGCCACCTTCAACCCGGTGGCCTACCAGGACCACGTGGGCAAGATGCATGCTCACGAGAAGATCCATCAGTGCCCTGAGTGCAGCTTTGCTACTGCCCACAAGAGGGTGCTTATCCGCCACATGCTGCTGCATACCGGTGAGACGGCTCCACCCTTCCCACCGTGTAATAGTGGTGATGATGGCAAACGGGAGCGTTTACTGTGTGCCAGACACCTGGAGGGCTCTGCGTGCATCGCGTAGGACTCATCTGACCTAGTGTTCCTAGAGATAAATCTAGTATTTGCAGTTTACAAATAAGCCTTGAGTGTCACTCAGCAAGTAAAGTGGTCGGGCTAGGATTTGCGGCAGGTGGGATCTTTTAGTTGCGGGATGCGGGATCTAGTTCCCTGACCAGGGATCGAATCCAGGCCCCCTGCAGGGAGTGCAGAGTCTTTACTGGACCACCAGGGAAGTCCCGTGCCTCACCTTTAAAGCCCTGTCGGGTTCTGCCCACCCCTAATCAGGCATGGGTGGGTCAACACCCAGCCTGCTAAAGCAAAGAAACCCAGACCAGGACAGATACCTTCCTTTGCAGTTCAAGTTTTGTGATGTGCTGTGAGAGATAGTAGGTGAGGGAACTGAGCCATCCATATATATTATAGCCTTGAAAGCCGTGACACTGAAACATGATCACGTCTGGTGACCTGAAAGTTGCGGGGTTTTCAACTGAGGCTCTTAACTGGTTACCAGCATTACTGATGCTTTGAGTAAAAACCAAACCAGGCTTCCTGCTATAGCATCTTCCCATTTGTGATCTCTATGTAAGCATTGGTGGATTGACAAGACATTAAAAAATCTCATCGAAGATTCTTTAGTTTGGGAGGACAGTTTTTAGGCAGCTTGTGGCAAAGCCATTGTTGTTTCCATTAAACAGTTCATTTCTATACAGTCACAAAATCTCATTTTTCTGAGGCTTCTTAAAATCTCACATCTATACAGGCATACTTTTTTTTTATTTCACTTTATTGTTCTTAGCAGATACTGTGTTTTTTTCTAAATCGAAGGTTTGTGGCAACCCTGCATTGTCAGGTGATAGTTAGCATTTTTTAGCAATAAAGTATTTTTTAAATTAAGGTACGTACACTGTTTTGTTAGAATGTTATTGCACACTTAATAGACTACCGTGCAATGTGTGAACATAACTTTTACGTGTACTGGGAAACCAAAAAATTTGTGGGACTCGCTTTCTTGCGATATTTGCTTTATTGTGGTGGTCTGGAACTGAACTCACCATCTCTCTGAGGTATGCTTGTGTAGTGCTTTATAGTTTTTTCATATATATTATCTCATTTAATCCATAATAACGATCTTGTAAGAAAGGCAGGTAAAGATGAGAAACGCTGAACATTTAAATGGCCTGTTTCAGGATCACACAGCTGGTATCAGAAGCAGAGCCAGAACACCACGTTGCTTGCCTTTCACCATA
This sequence comes from Lagenorhynchus albirostris, assembly GCF_949774975.1. NCBI lineage: Eukaryota > Metazoa > Chordata > Mammalia > Artiodactyla > Delphinidae > Lagenorhynchus > Lagenorhynchus albirostris. Next base: position 19,101,067 of record NC_083100.1, read on the forward strand.
AGGAGAGGGGCTGAGTGGGTGGGCAGGGATAACAGGGAATGGTCCTGAAAGAACATGGCCCCAGCCTCACCTGTTAGCGCTAGGTCTCGACCAACATACAGGGACAGGTCGTCACTGAGCCCTTTAACCTTCATATCAGCCATGTGAGGTCAGTATTTTTGTTGCCCCCTTTTTGGAGACCAGGAAACTTAGAGGGGTTAAGTGACCTGCCCGAGGACACACAGTAGTAAACACAGTGAACCACTGCCTAATAGCTCTATGGTTTCTCTGTGCCTCAGCTTCTTCGTCTGTAAAATGGGATAATAAAGGGCTGTTGTGAGGATTCAGTAAGAGAAGGCATTTTTATAAAGTGCTCAGAAAGGTGCCTGGCACGTAGTGAGCACAGTGTAAATGTCGGCTATTAATATATTTATTACTGTGTTGGACTCCGGAGTCAGAGTTGTTAACCACTGTGTTGTATTGCCTAATTTTTTCTCCTCCTCTTCCACAAAACTGGAACGAATTGGGCTAAGTGGAGCAGTTGGCCACTAGTGCCAATAAGCTGTATAACAAATCCAGAATGGACTTTGAAGCTACTTTTGAAAAGCTAGGTCTTCACTTTCCCCCTACCTTCCTTGGCGTTAGGGTGGAAGAGTGGTCGTCCCAGAGGGCTGTGAGGCAGCATTAACTTTTGCGAATAGCACCTCAGCTTCCACTCCTGCTGGGCATCAGGGCGAGCCTGCTGGGGAGGACGGTCTGTCGCTCCCTCGGTCCGTGTCTGACTTGTGTTCTCTCCCCGCTCACCCCCATCCCCACAGGCGAGAAGCCGCACAAGTGTGAGCTGTGTGACTTCACGTGTCGAGACGTGAGCTACCTGTCCAAGCACATGCTGACCCACTCTAACACCAAGGATTACATGTGCACCGAATGTGGCTACGTCACCAAGTGGAAGCACTACCTCAGCGTGCACATGCGGAAACACGCGGGCGACCTCAGGTATGAGCACACGCGTGCCTCCCTCCCTAACCCAATGACCTGGAGCTAAGCTAGCCGCCTCTTAAAGTCAGCTTCTGGCCCCATCTCTCTTCTGGCCCCAGAGAGACTCCTCCGCACGGCCCTCTGCTCCTGTCATCTCGGCTCTGCTGCCTCTAGCTGACCTCTGCCTGTGGCCTAGTGTGCACTGTGTGAGCTCTCTGGGCTCAGGGAAGGGGGTGTAGACCCAGAGTAGAGGCCCAGAGACTAAGGTATCATTTGAGTTCTGAGTCCAGTCCTGGTGAAGTAGATGGGCTACGCCTGTGGCTCCAATCCTGGCCACGTCCAAATCCAGGCAAGTTCCCCTCTGACCTGTGGGCACAGCTGGCTAGGGGGTTTCTCCGTGGCTTTCACGTCTCCGTGGGGGAGTGGGATCTAGGCACAGAAACCTGCCCCGTGGGGCTGTAGCCATGTCAGCTCCTCAGAAGTCCACAGAGGTTGACTGATTCATGATACCCTCCCGTTAGGAAGCAGTGTAGAGTAGGGGGTAGAACACAAGCCCTGAAGCTAGACCATCTGCCCTTCACTTCCTTTGTAACTCGAGGCAAGTTACTAACTTCTGTACCTTAGTCTCCTCACTAAGACGATTAAATTAGATGATGCATGTACAACACTGAGTGTAGAGCTTGGCCCATAGTAGGTATTTATACAGTTTCTGGTAGTTGCTGTGATTAATTTATGATTGTGATTTTTCCCTCCTCACCAGATACCAGTGCAACCAGTGCTCCTATCGCTGCCACCGGGCTGATCAGCTGAGCAGCCACAAGCTTCGGCACCAGGGCAAGTCCCTGATGTGCGAGGTGTGCGCCTTCGCTTGCAAGCGGAAGTACGAGCTGCAGAAGCACATGGCTTCCCAGCACCACCCCGGCACGGCCGCCCCACTCTACCCCTGCCGCTATTGCAGCTACCAGAGCCGCCACAAGCAGGCCCTGCTGAGCCATGAGAACTGCAAGCACACCCGCCTCCGAGAGTTCCACTGTGCCCTCTGCGACTATCGCACCTTCAGCAACACCGCCCTCTTCTTCCACAAGCGCAAAGCCCACGGCTACGTGCCCGGGGACCAGGTCTGGCAGCTTCGCCATGCCAGCCAGGAGCCAGAGGGAGCCGGGCAGTGCCCAACACCCCCACCAGACTCAGAGCCCTCAAGTCAGCTGTCTGCCCAGCCTGAGGGGCCGGACCATGACCCAGGGACGGTGGTGGACCCCGGCTTGGATCAGGCCCCGCCAGAGACCAGTGAGGAGGACAGTGCTGGGAAACAGGACGGCGGTGAGGTTCCCCAGGGGCATGACCTAGTTGGCAGCCCCAGTCCGGCGGAGGTAGATGAGGGAGGCTGCACGCTACACCTAGAGGCCCTGGGAATGGAGCTGGAGCCTGTGGCCAACCCGCCCCTTGAGGAGATCACCGAAACAGCTCCTGTGGAGTTCAGGGCCCTGGATCCCTCAGGGCCTCTGAGACTGGAAGGGCCAGATGGAACTTTGACAGAGCTGTCTACCTTTGAAGGTGCTGGAGCTTCCGGCTTGGGTGCTGAAGAGTCCATTCTGGAAAAGTCGGTCTCTGAGCCCCCTATAAATCCCCCTTCCTCAGAGGAGCCCCCTAACAGCTGGGTGGGAACCTTCAAGGCAAATCCACCCACTGAGACAGCACCCCTGCCCCAGTTCCCTGAATCAGAGTCATTACTCAAGGCCCTAAGGAGGCAGGACAAAGAACAGGCAGAGGCGCTGGTGCTGGAGGGGCGAGTTCAGATGGTAGTGATACAGGGAGAGGGGCGGGCTTTCCGCTGCCCACACTGCCCTTTCATCACCCGCCGGGAGAAGGCCCTGAGTCTGCACTCCAGGACTGGGTGCCAGGGCCACCGAGAGCCCCTCCTCTGCCCTGAGTGTGGAACCAGCTTCAAGCAACAGCGTGGCCTCAGCACCCATCTGCTGAAGAAGTGCCCTGTCCTCCTCAGAAAGAACAAGGGCTTGCCCAGACCAGATCCACCCATCCCTCTGCATCCTCGGCCCCCGGGCACACCGGCCTCAGAGGATGCAGCAGGTGGGAAGCCCCCACCTGCACCATTAGAAGTAGAGATCATGCTCCCAAAAGATGCTCCTTCCAAGCTTCCTGGGGAGCCAGAAAACATAGAGGAGCCTGTTGCCACACTCTCCGGCTCCACAGTCCCTCCTGCAGAAGACTCCTCGCCCACAGAGGCCCCTGAGAAGTTCCACTTTGAGCAGGGCAAGTTTCACTGCAACTCATGCATGTTCCTTTGCTCTCGGCTTTCCTCCATTACCTCTCACGTGGCTGAAGGCTGCCGGGGTGGACGTGGCGGGGGAGGAAAGCGAGGCGCCTCCCAGACCCAGCCTGTTGTGTCCCTGCTGAGCAGCAGGGACTCTGCTCCCCTGAGCAGTGGGAGTGCAGAGCGCAGCCCTGGTGATGGGAATGCAGCTCTGGTTCCAAAGCAGAAGGGGGCTCGCTTCTCCTGCCCCACATGTCCCTTCAGCTGCCAGCAGGAGCGGGCCCTGAGGACTCACCAGGCCCGGGGCTGCCCCCTTGAGCAGTCTGGAGAGCTGCGCTGTGGCCTCTGCCCATTCACCGCTCCTGCTGCTGCTGCCCTGAGGCTCCACCAGAAGCGGAGGCACCCTGCCGCAGCCCATGGCCCCCGGCCCCCTCTTCAATGTGGGGACTGCGGCTTCACCTGTAAACAGAGCAGGTGCCTACAGCAGCACCGGCGGCTGAAGCATGAGGGGGTGAAGCCACATCAGTGCCCTTTCTGTGACTTTTCCACCACCAGACGGTACCGGTTAGAGGCTCACCAGTCCCGACACACAGGTGTTGGCCGCATCCCCTGCAGCTCCTGTCCCCAGACATTTGGTACCAACTCAAAACTGCGCTTGCACCGGTTGAGGGTACACGACAAAACACCCACCCACTTCTGTCCACTCTGTGACTATAGTGGCTACCTTCGCCATGACATCACTCGCCACGTTAACAGTTGCCACCAGGGCACCCCAGCCTTTGCCTGCCCCCAGTGTGAGGCCCAGTTCAGCTCCGAGACAGCACTCAAACAGCATGCTCTGCGCCGGCATCCCGAGCCTACGCCCCCTGTCCCTGGCTCTCCCACGGAGGCCACTGAGGGCCCCCTGCACTGCTCCCGCTGTGGGCTACTGTGCCCCAGCCCTGCCAGCCTGCGAGGGCACACCCGGAAACAGCACCCACGGCTCGAATGTGGGGCCTGTCAGGAGGCCTTCCCCAGCCGGCCGGCATTGGACGAGCACCGAAGGCAGCAGCATTTCAGCCACCGCTGCCAGCTCTGTGACTTTGCTGCCCGGGAACGGGTGGGCCTGGTGAAGCACTACTTGGAACAGCACGAGGAGACTTCAGCAGCGGCATCCTCAGCTGGGGATGCTGGCCAGCCCCCTCTGCGCTGCCCTTTTTGTGACTTTGCGTGCCGCCATCAGCTGGTGCTAGATCACCACGTGAAAGGGCACGGGGGCACCCGGCTCTACAAGTGCACTGACTGTGCTTACAGCACCAAGAACCGGCAAAAGATCACCTGGCACAGCCGCGTCCACACTGGGGAAAAGCCCTACCACTGTCACCTCTGTCCCTATGCCTGTGCTGACCCCTCTCGCCTCAAGGTAAGGTCAGGGGCTAGGGGGTCTGGGAATGGAAGGAATGCAGGTTGCGGAGTTAAACTACCTGGGTTCTTTAATCCTGACTCTTCTGAAAATTAGCTCTGTGACTTTGGTCAAGTCCCTTAACTTCTCCAAACCTCAGATTCCTCATCTGTGAAGAGGGGATAATACTTCATAGGGTTGCTACAGAGATAAAATTCCATAATACATGCTTGGCATGTGATAAAGGCGTGTAATAGGTTGTAGATAACCTAGATAACAGCTGACATTTACTGAGTACTTACACTGTGTGGGACACTAATTTTAATCCTTTCAAAAATATGAGATATACTTTTACTGTTTCCCATTTTCCAGATTAATAAACTGAGAATTAGGGGTAAGGTTGCCCAAAGACACAGCTGATAAGTGGCAGAGGTGAGATAGGGCAGACCTGGGGTCGGCCGAATGGGTTCGGGTTGCGTCAGAGTGACTGGCCTTGGAGACCTGATTGGCAGTGGGGAAGAATGGGTAGGATTGGTGCAGGGAACAGGATTATCTGCCAACAGTTTCTCTGCCTGCTTGCTCTATTTCCACATCCAGTGAGTACCAAAGGGTACACATTTTCTGGGTGTGCTCTTTGCTCTTCCCTCCTCCAGTACCATATGCGGATTCACAAGGAGGAGCGGAAGTATCTGTGCCCTGACTGTGGCTACAAGTGCAAGTGGGTCAACCAGCTCAAGTACCACATGACCAAGCACACAGGTGAGTCTGCATGGTTTTGACAGGCCTGAGGGGTTCCCCTGTGCCCTAGCACACCCAGCCTCCCTGAGGTGGTGTATGTCCTTACTCAGATTTGGGGTGCACAGCTGTTTTCACATCAAGGGTAGTAGGTAGACTGAAAAGCCAGAATAGCTTCCCAACCCACTGAAAGCCTATCAGAATCAGGAGAGAGGTGAACCTGAGAGTCTGGACATGTGTACTTTGCGAAAGCTTCCCGGGGTATTATGGCACAAGGTCACCCACCTCCGGTTGAGGACCTCCAACTCAAACATGAGTGACTGAGCGGGTCTGCCTGGTCCCTACAGAGACAGGATGGAACTATCATGAGTGAGGAGGAGAAAGTAGAGGGTTCAGCTGTTATTTGTTTATTTATTTATTTATTTTGGCTGAGTTGGGTCTTTATTGCTGCACACAGGCTTTCTCTAGTTGCAGCGAGCAGCGGCTACTCTTCGTTGCGGTGCGAGGGCTTCTCATTGTGGTGGCTTCTCGTCTTGCGGAGCATGGGCTCTAGGCGTGGGCTCAGAAGTTGTGGCTTATGGGCTCCAGAGCGCAGGCTCAGTAGTTGTGGCGCATGGGCTTAGTTGCTCCACGGCATGTGGGATCTTCCCGGACCAGGGCTTGAACCTGTGTCCCCTGCATTGGCAGGGGGATTTTTAACCACTGCGCCACCAGGGAAGTCTCTCACCTGTTTTTGTTTTGTTTTGTTTTGTTTTGTTTTTTTTAAAGAATGAAAGAATCAGAGGCCCCATACAGTATTATCAAGATGACTGTGGGCTTTTTTTTTTTTTAAGAAGATGTTGGGGGTAGGAGTTTATTAATTAATTTATTTATTTTTGCTGTGTTGGGTCTTCATTTCTGTGCAAGGGCTTTCTCTAGTTGTGGCAAGCGGGGGCCACTCTTCATTGCGGTGCGCGGGCCTCTTACTATCGCGGCCTCTCTTGTTGGGGAGCACAGGTTCCAGATGTGCAGGCTCAGTAGTTGTGGCTCACGGGCCTAGTTGCTCTGCGGCATGTGGGATCCACCCAGACCAGGGCTCGAACCCCTGTCCCCTGCATTAGCAGGGAGATTCTCAACGACTGCGCCACCAGGGAAGCCCCCCTCACCTGTTTTAACTTGTCCTTTTTTTTTCTCCTGGGTAAAGTCCATGAACCACAGGTTCTCAGAGAAGGGTTAATGATGGTGTGCCTGTGATTGTTGCATATGCCCCCCCCAAGTAAAGGAATTAACCAGATGCATTTCAAGGCCCTCTGCCTCTACCCCTTCTTTTGCCTCTCCCGCTTCCCTCTTAAGCATTTTCTTTTACTTCTTGTGTTGAACAAGGGATCCATTTCAATGGATTCCCAATTCCATGAGTACTCCATGACCAAAAAGGGGTTGGAGTTCCCCATGTAGAAACCCTGTCATATTTGAGTATTTATTGCTGTCAGTTGGCTACTTAGAGGTCCAGTTAGTTACCGGCATCCATCGAGCACCCACTGTATACAAGGGGCTATGTTGGGAATAGGACACACCAATGTCAGACAGGATTGGAACATTCCGAAGACATGGTCCTTAGGTTGCTGCTTGTGTTCCTTATGTCCCAGGATCACAGTGACTCCTCTGGTCCACTGATCCTTGTTCCACCTCCTTCAGTGGTGATGTGTTCCCTGTCCTTGCCCTGTCCTACAGGACTGAAGCCATACCAGTGTCCCGAGTGTGAGTACTGCACGAACAGGGCCGACGCACTGCGCGTGCACCAGGAGACGCGGCACCGGGAAGCACGGGCCTTCATGTGTGAGCAGTGCGGCAAGGCCTTCAAGACACGCTTCCTGCTGCGCACCCACCTCCGCAAGCACAGCGAGGCCAAGCCCTACGTGTGCAACGTGTGCCACCGTGCTTTCCGCTGGGCCGCTGGCCTGCGCCATCACGCCCTCACCCACACTGACCGCCACCCTTTCTTCTGCCGTCTCTGCAGCTACAAGGCCAAGCAGAAATTTCAGGTGGTCAAGCATGTGCGCAGGCACCACCCTGACCAGGCTGACCCAAACCAAGGCGTGGGCAAGGACCCCACCACGCCCACGGTGCACCTACATGACGTGCAGTTGGAGGATCCCAGCCCCCCTGCTCCTGCTGCTCCCCCCACTGGACCTGAGGGCTGAGGGCCTCCCCCACCTCCCGACAAGAAGAGGGTGTGGGCCCAGGTGTGCAGACTGGACCCAGAGCTAGCCTGAGGAGCTCAGGGCCAGAGGAAAGGCTTGGCTTCAGGGTGTCAGAGAGGCTGGAACCCTCCTGGGACTCTGGCTGTAGTACTTGGAAGTTGATATAAAAGAAAGACCTGGACCACAGATTGACTTCTGTTGAGGCACATTGTGTTTTTAACCCGTGAGTTCCTAATCTCTTCACCATCACTCCACCAGAGTCCCTGGCTATAAGGTCGTGGTTTACCCATTTCATCTTCTCTTTCCTTCTTACTACGTCAAGTCCTATTTTCTTTCAGCATCCTCAGAACAGTTGTATCTAACTGCATGTGCTGTTGTGCCCACTGCTCTATAAAGCATGGTTAAATGATTAGTAGCTTATATAGACTCGTCCAAGTCCCTGACCTAACACTGCCAGGCTGTCATCTCAGTCTGCCCTGTCCCCTCTCAGGCCTCTGTCTCTCCTTTGTCTCCTTCCATCTTCACTGAGTGATTGATTCTGAAACGCCCAGGCCTGCCTTCTCTCTGTTCTCAAGCCTGAATCAGCCCTTGCCCTGCTCCCTATTTCTGAGTCCCTTTGTCTACCTGTAGAGGGACGATTGCCACCCACTAAGCCTCCTCGTGGAAGCAGCTTTAATTCGGCACCATCCTGACTGGCTCAGCTGCTGCACTAGAGTTAAAGCACAAGGATAGGGTGAAAGACAGACAACTGGGAAGGTAAATCTTTAACCCAGGATTCTGTCAGTGCCTCACAGTGACTGTATAATTAATCATCTAAACTGGGACACACTGGGTAAATTGAAGAGGGTACTATTAATAATTATGCTGAGACACCAGACATAAACCTGGACTATTCCAGGCATACTCTTTAGGAGGGCTGGGATCACATAACTCTTTGTCTCCTCGTTTTGCCCTGTCCCTTAGAAGCCATACTTGCAGTAAGTGCAGGGGGGGCCCTGGAAACCCTATTTTTCCACCTTTTCCCTATCCCAAATGTCCCCCAACCCTCATATCTCCCCTTCTTGCCCAACAATGAGAGACTGTACTCAAGCCAAATTGAGAGAGAAGCTCTATTTATACCAGAGGGGATAGGGAGCAGCAGTCCAGTGGAGACTCTGAGGGCTGTGTAGTGTTCTCTTGACAGTCGTAATACAGTCTTGGGGTCAGATCTCCTTCCCCAGCCTTTGCCTGGGGAGCCTTGGGGCTTGATTTGTCCTTCCCTTGGCTCTGGACTTTGAGGAAGTTAGAGGTGGAGGAGATAGTGCCTCTGAGGGTTTGTCTGCCCCAAGCCCTTCTCTGGATTTCTAGTTGCAATCTGCCTTTGAGCCAGAGTTGGTGTGAAAGTGTAGTCCTAGATCTGGGTATGGTATTGAACCTATAGCAAGAGGAAGGAAGGAAGGAATTCCAGTGTAGAGTGTGCAGAGGGTAAGGACAGGAATGATACCAAAGGCTGGTGAAAACGAAGAAAGGGAAAAGAAAGAAAGTGAAAAATCAGGTCCTAGATTTGCTTGTCAGGAAGGATGAAGTAATTTTGTGCCTAGGAATGCACAGTCCAAAGCTTGGTTTTCACCACCTCTGTTTGCTTTCTGGAGCATCCTTCCAGGCTTTTCTTACCGTCTAAAGCCGATGTACCCACTCTTCCCGTGAAGTGCCCACCTTAAGATTCAACCCCCTCTAGCCCTTCCCGGGTGCAGATGTGCACGAAGATGGAGGCTGGGTGGAGGCTGATGCCATCCTTGGAGAGCAAGTGTATATGGCGGTAACCTGGAAAGGGGGGCGGGGGACGGTATTAGGAAGGCAGCCCAGAGCTGGGGTGCGGGCCAGGGGTGGGAGGACTGGCTCACCTTGTTGCATGCAGTTCCAAGGCAGGGTGTACTGACCAATGAAATCGTTTCGGGATTTCCAGTCATAGTCTTTTACCACAAAACGCAGCAGGGCCAGTTCAGGTACCAGGACCCGGAAGCACAGTGTCTGCCCCCAGTATGGATTAAAACCTGAGTGGGGGAGGGTAAGTGAGGGAAGAAATGAAGGAACAGACATTGTTGACCATGTTGGGTTGCTTTCCCCATGTTCTCTCGCTTAATTTTCATAGCATTTTACAAGTGAGGAGATTGAGTGGGTAAGCAGTTTGCTTAGTCACTGGAGCTTGTAACTGAGAGGCCTGGCTTCAGACCCAAGATGTCCAAGTCCTTATTCTTTGTCCGGTTCCACACTGCCTCCCATGAAGGTGGCGGGAGGGGTGATGGACTGTGCTTAATGGAGGGCTGGATGGTAGGAAAACAACAGCCATGCTCCGCCCACTTTCCCCCAGCACTGCCCAGTCTCACCATTGTTCTCCACGTAGCTGGTCTCTTGCCGGGTTGTGTCTTGGCGGACGCCAAAGATCTCCACTCTTACCAGTGGATCCACAATGGACTCCTCTTTGGTCTTGTCCACTTTGGGGAGTTGCTGCCCACTGATTACCTGCAACCAGAGCTCTGGAACCTCACTAGTTCCTGCTCAGCCCAGCCCCCGTCCAGCTCTCACACCCTTGCGGGGGAGACACAGGACCTTGCACTATAGCTTTGGGGTTTGCAAAGCTAATTCTCATGGGTAATATATTCTAGTACCTCACCTGCTATTTAAAATGCATCCAAGTAGAAATTTAGCAAGGTTTGAAAGTAGGTATTTTATGACAGCAGCCCTTCTATAGCGCTTACTATGCCCTAGGCACTGTTGTAAGCACTTCAGATTAACTAATCACAACAGCCCTGAGAGGTAGGCAGTATTGTTACCCCAGTTTTGCAGGTGAGTAGACTAAGGTTAAGGAGTTTGCCTAACGTTACACAACTAGTAAATGGGTTTGAACCTAGGCAACTGGCTCCAAAGTCCATGCTGCCTCATGAGGAACTTTTCCCCCATTACACTCCTGTCAGTCCTAGCCACCCACCCCTCACCCCTTCCACCCACCACCCTCCCTGGCTTCTATCCCAGTGATCCCAGTTTCTTCCCAATGGTTTCTCTTTCCATTATACCTGGATTAGGAGAGTCTGGGCTTTGAACGGACTGATGGGCCTCTCAGGGTGGAAGGAACTCTGGGCGTCACGCAGGAAGTCTGGCTTCAGCACGTAGCCGGAGCCAGCATTCTGACGGAAGAGCCCATCACACAGGTCCATCTCAAGCCCCGCAGTCTGCATATTCAGAGCCACTGAGGGCCCGGGGAGAAAAGGAAAGATTCACCGTGGGGGCCATCCAGCCCATCTTTCATGGAGCTAGACAGACATATTGGGTGTAAAAGGGCTGCAGGGAACACGATGGAGAGCATCTTTCTCAGCCTAGCCCTCCTCTCGGAGCACTCCCTGGCCCTGTTGCCACCCAGGGACTTACTTCCCACCCGTAGCTCTTCCACTCGCTCTTCCCTGTCCCTACTGCCCCCTCACCCATCTGGCAGCCTGCATTCCAGAACTCCTGGGGGTTGTAGTTGGATGAATCTGTCCTCAGGCCACTGGGATATACACGGCTTAACTGCCAGGTATTGTGCAGCACAAACTCATTGCCTGCAAAGAGGGTGTGGGTAGGGAGATGGTAGTGGGTGGGGTGGATCCTCCCACTTCCCTGGTCTCAAGGACCCTGCCCACCCAATTCATTCTTTGCAGCATCTCCTAAGGCTATGCCTATCTCTCTTTTATGCAGACCATCTCCCACACCTGTCTTACTCCTAGAGCCTTGAGCCCACTGTTAATACTCCCATCCCCGTACCTGGTCTGAGGAGTTCCTTGGCTCCACCATCCCTCCTTAGCTCCCTCATCCTCTTGGGACTCATCTGCCTGCCCATCAGACCTGACTCTAACCCATCCCAGTTCCTTCCGTGTCCCTCCCTTTTGGTCCTGACCAGCCTCCTTGATGAGGCTCTTGGCCTTGGCTTCAGAGAAAGATGATGTTTCATAGAAGCGGTAGTGCTCCCTCGAATGAGTGAAGCTGTAGAATGTGACAGCCTTCAAGTAGACAACCAGGGCAGAGAGGGATGGACATAAGATGGGCTTGGATTTCTGGAAAAGGAGAAAGTAGAGAGGAAGATGGAATTGAACCATTAGCAATCTGAGAGGGAAGAAGCCAATGGCCAAGATCTGAACTTCTCCGCCCAACATAAGGCTCTGCCCACTGCCTCCCCACTGTATTCTCCCTCCTGCCTCACCTGCTTTGGAAAGAGAAGCAACCCAGGCTTGGAAATAGGAGCCTGGGACATAATCTTACAACACATAGGCGGACACAACAGTGGGCACATCACAACCTGAGGATGGGAATGGCAATAAAGGCAGTCTATGTATACTGATGGGATCAGTTTCAGCCTCTGGGCTTGAAGGATTACTTTGTAAGTAACAGGTTTTTAATTTATTATTATTATTATTAAACAGATGTCATACTCCCTACCTCTCATCTTTTAAAACAAATAAATAATTTTTTATCAAAATGCACACGAGGGCTTCCCTGGTGGCGTAGTGGTTGAGAGTCCGCCTGCCGATGCAGGGGACGCGGGTTTGTGGCCCAGTCTGGGAAGATCCCACATGCCGCGGAGCGGCTGGGCCCGTGAGCCATGGCCGCTGAGCCTGCGCGTCCGTAGCCTGTGCTCCGCAACGGGAGAGGTCACAACAGTGAGAGGCCCGCGTAGCACACAAAAAAAAAAAATGCACATGAGCCCAGACAGATACGTCAAGGTATACAGATGGTCATGGAAATCACACCTGGAAGGATGTGAGAGTCCCAGAGTAATATCTATAGATTTTTCTCCTGAATTCCCATTTCCATCCCTGGGCATGGCAGCAGGTTAGACAACACAGCTCCAGAGAGAACAGTATAAGCTAGAAGTCATCTGAGCCAAGCAAATGCACAGAAGAGAGAAATGCGGACTTCAGAGCAGGATCTCGGTGGTCCCACCAGTGGTGCCCCTTCCCCACCTCTTCCTGCTCCTCCTCTGGCTATTTCTGATCCCTCTTCAGACTCACCTTTTCCAAGAAGCTTTCTCTAACTAAGCCGACTTTAGTTGAGGTCACAGCAGTCACTCTAGTAAGCCCTACTTACCCAATATAACACACACACGCACGCATGCACGCATGTACCCATCAGTGGTTTTCGAACTAGCCTTCAAGGAGACTGGGAAGTAGCACAAAGATGTCTCAGAAGTCACCTGGGAGACCCAGGAGAGAGCCAAAGGGGTGCTTCAACCAGGAGGGCTCTGCATTTATCTATTTTGTATACTGAGCTTCCATATAAGATTTCATTAAAAAAAAAAGATTTCACGGCCCAAAGAAGTTGGAAAGCCACTGCAATGTACCTATATATGGCAATCTATATAGTGATGCTATGTACGCATTCTTATGCCTCTATCATTGGAGGCAAGGAGCATTTTGCTCCTTGGCCCTCCACCCTGCCTGGCTCCAGTCTCTTCACATGCGGGCTCTCAGCTAGTGGTACCCCCTGATCAAATGCCAGAGCAGAAAGATCACTCTCCTGGCCTACCTTCTTTTTGTCCTTACTGCGAGGGCTCAACTCCTGGGGCTCAGACTCCATCTGGGCCTCCAGCTGCAGCTCAGCCTCCTCCAGTTCAGACTCTGGCTCCTCCTCCTCTTCCTCAAGATCCTCCTCAAGCGTTTTTAACTTCTTTCCCTTCACAAGGATCTTCCTCCGAAGCTCCTAGGGGACAAAAATGAGGGGGCCTGTCTACCTATCTCATCTGGAACCCTCCTGGGGATCATGCAGGTCCCACTGCTCTCAAAGGCACAGGAAGTGAGTGAGTGGTCAGAAGTTCCCACAGGAAGGCTTCTTGATACATACAACAGGGATTTCCTATTAAGCGAACCTGTAACATCTCTATCCATAAGGAAAAAAATACATGCAGACCCCTACCTCACATTTGACACATGAAGATTCCTCACAGATTAAAGATTTACATGTAAATATAAAGAACATAAGAGTATTAGAAGAAAATACAGAATCTTTCTGAATAACCTTAAGGTGGTAAAGCCTTTAAAAACATGAGATGGGGCTTCCTTGGTGGCGCAGTGGTTGAGAGTCCGCCTGCCGATGCAGGGGACATGGGTTCGTGCCCCGGTCCGGGAAGATCCCACATGCCGCGGAGCGGCTGGGCCCGTGAGCCGTGGCTGCTGAGCCTGTGTGTCCGGAGCCCGTGCTCCGCAACGGGAGAGGCCACAACAGTGAGAGGCCCGCGTACCCCCCGCAAATAAATAATAAATAAATAAAAACATGCGATGAAAACTCACAAGACATAAAAATAATTGGCAGATTTGACTACATAAAGATTAAAAATCTCTGAAGATGTTATAATGACAAAAAGAAAAAGTAGCCTGCAAGGGCAGTTCCCTGGCGGTCCATTGGTTAGGACTCCGCACTTTCACTGCCGTGGCCGGGGTTCATTCCCTGGTCTGGGAACTAAGATCCTGCAAGCCGTGCAGCGCGGCCAGAAAAGGAAAATAGACTGCAAAAAAAAAAAATTTCCAAAACATTATCTTTAACATTTAAAAATTTGTTATATATCAATAAAAATTATAAACCCTGGGCTTCCCTGGTGGCACAGTGGTTGAGAGTCCGCCTGCCGATGCAGGGGACACGGGTTCGTGCCCCGGTCCAGGAAGATCCCACATGCCGCGGAGCGGCTAGGCCCGTGAACCATGGCTGCTGAGCCTGCACGTCCAGAGCCTGTGCTCCGCAACGGGAGAGGCCACAACAGTGAGAAGCCCGCGTACGGCAAAAAAAAAAAAAAAAAAAAAAAAAAAAAAAAAAAAATATATGAAAAGACATTCATGATAGATATTGATATTATATGTGAGCTATAAAAGGGGAGGAAAGGATGATCCCATTCACGTTTTTTAAATGTGACCATATATACACATACATGTCTATATAAGCATTTAGAAAATCTTTTGGCAGCCGTTATGGGAGAGGCTGAGATTATGGTGGGGGGGCTAGGCTATAATTATGAACTATCAAGAAAAAAAGATTTTCCATTAAAAAAATAAAGTAAATAAATGTCTTTAAATTTAGAGAACTTTACCTAGAATTCTATGTTAAATTAGATTTTTTTTTTTTTTTTGGTTGCGCCACACGGCTTGTAGGATCTCAGTTCCCCATCCAGGGACTAAACCCGGGCCACGGCAGTGAAAGCCCGGAATCCTAACCACTAGGCCACCAGGGAATTCCCTGAATCAGATTTTTAAAAAATTGAAGTTCTCTCCAAGGATATTAAAGAGTAAGATGGTCCATCTGAGGGTGAGAAGAAGGGAACAAGATGGGCATGGAAGAAGGAGCCAAGGTGGGGCAATAGGGAAGCCATGGCAGAGCCTGGGCTGGGGGAGCATGGTCCTACCTCAGGGGAGGGCAGCTGAGTGGGAAGCTGCCCATCCAAGGTGGTGCTCAGTAGCTGATTTCCCAGGATCTCTGTCAGATGGCGTGCTATGATCTCCTGCTGTTCCCAGCTGCAGTGGTTCTCCAGGGACAAGATGACTGGATAGTCTGATGTCTTATGGGGAGGGAAGGGCATGCTGGAGCCAGAGTTCTGAGGCCTATAACCTCCTTGCTTCTCCAGGCCCCCCTAGTTACTAACTCAACTGAGTACCCTGATTGCCAAGGTCCTCCAACCCCATGCCAGGCCTCAAGGAGATCTTCCTGGGTCTGGGCACCCCACATCTAAAAGTCACTCTTGGGACCCCAAATCTCAGATCTGTGCCAGGTCTGACCCAGGTCCCTCTGGGACCTTTGCGTTTTCAGGCTCAGAGTGGGAAAGCCAGGCCATTCCCCCAGTTATTTGTTCATGTTACACTCTCAGGCTTTCATCTCCAGATTGCTATTGTCTCCCAGCTCTACCCACCACTTTCTCTGTTTCCTCATCCACCCTCTCCCAGATGGGTGACAGAGTTGTTAGAGGTAATAATTACTAATCTCTAGCAATTAGCTCTATGACTACTAGTAACACATCTAACACTTATTCATAATAATCCCTTAATATTTGCCTGATGCTTCACAGTTAAAATCTCTTTTACACATATGCCATTTGACGTAACCTCCCCTGCAGCCCTCCACCCTCCCCAGACCCAGAGCCTCTTCCTTCAGATCCTCTTGCCTCATCAGTATTTCCATCCTGAGGCTCCTACCTGGAAGGCATACTGTCCAATGGCGGCCACAACATCTTTGAACGGGATGCGAGAGGTCAGTGTGTGTCCGTGGTAAACAATAGGTTCCCCGCTAGGTCCATCCCATATATCCACCTCCACGCAGCGGCATCCTCGCTTCAGGGCCCTGCAAGAACCCCACCCCCCAGGGACAGGAGGGGTCAAGGTCTGATCTTCCACCTAGGGACCCTCTCTCTCCATCCTGAAGAGAACAGTGCTTACCCGCACTTACCCATCAAGACTCCACCAAGCTACATCTCCACGGACCCTTCTCTGTCTACAGGGACAGGGCTGCAGCTCACACTGATCTCCACCCACCCCCACCCAGCCCAACTCACAATCCTCCCTTAGCGAGCCATCACATCCTGCCTTGGGGTGTTCTGCTTGTAAATCGTTATACGACACCTAGTTATTCAAACTGTCGGTAAATTTACAGTTACTTTCTCTACTAGACTTTCTGGGGAAGTTCCACTCATCATGTATCCCTTGAAGCTACTAGTTCACTACAAGGATATCTTGACTATTTGCTCTAATCCACGATTAAAAGCAGATACCATTTATTAGCTATTGACACATGGATTACCTCATTTCATCTTCACAACAACCCAGACAGAATAGGCATTGTAATCATCTCTGTTTCTCAGATAGGGAAACTGAGGCATAGAGAGGTTAAATATTTAGCCCTATAGTCCCAAGTGAGGGAGCTAGTATTTGATCTCAAATCGTCTGACTCCAGAACCTATGTGTTTTTTTTGTTGTTTTTTTTTTTATTTGAAGTGGGCCTCTCACTGTTGTGGCCTCTCCCATTGTGGAGCACAGGCTCCGGACGCGCAGGCTCAGCAACCATGGCTCATGGGCCCAGCCGCTCCACGGCATGTGGGATCTTCCCGGACCGGGGCACGAACCCGTGTCCGCTGCATTGGCAGGCAGACTCTCAACCACTGCGCCACCAGGGAAGCCCAGAACCTATGTTTTTAACTCCTCTTCTCTACTGCCTCCCATTTAAGATTTAGTTTATTTATTTGTTCACAATAAATCTGTCAGGACCTCTGAGTTCCAAGAGAGTTTCATAGCCTATGAGAGAGAGAGAGAAACTCCATTTACCCACAGGGTTTCCATACCACTCTCCTGCCAGTCTTCAGTAGCTCCTCCATGTCTCTCAGGTATCCAGGGATCCTCAGCCCCAAAGCCCCCCACAACTTTTCAATCCCTGTTATCGCCTGACAGCAACCCCCAACTTCCCACAGATGTTCCTTTCTCATGAGCTGGACCCTTTCACCCCTCGGCCCCACTGCACCGTATGTATCCCTCCACGCTGCTCTGGCCACAAAGCTGGTCTCCCACTAGGTAGGTGTTGTGGGAACTGCTGATGTAGTACTGGTTCAGGGGCTGAGTCATATCCTGGTAGATGGGGAGGCAGGTCGGATTGAAGATGTCTCCGTCCTTTGAGTAGAGGTAGCTGAGGAAGCCATCCATGCTCAGCACATGCCGCAGTTTGCCTAGGGTGTGGAGTAGCTAGAGTGAGAAGTTCTGGTGACAGCACCCAGCACACCTACAGGTGGTTCTCCACCCCAGCCCTCTCCAGGGCCTGGCCTTTCCAATGGTGTCCACTCCCAGCCTCCAGATCCCAAACTTGCCCCATCCAGTGTCTGTCATTTCAATCACCCCCACCCTCAGAGAACATTAAATCTACAAGGGGAATCATTAAGATCATTCTAGTCCAGTGCTGTCCAATAGAACTTTCTACGATGATGGAAATGTTCTATTCTGCACGGCCCGATACAATAGCCTTTAAATACATAAAGCTACCGAGTATTTGAAATGTAGCTGTGCAACTGAGGAACTGAGTTAAAATTTTGATTTTAGTTACAGTCATCCCTCAGTATTCACAGGGGATTGGCTGCAAGACCTCCCCCTTCCCCACAGCAGATACCAAAATCCGTGGATGCTCAAGCGCCTTACATAAAATGGCATGGTGCAGTCGACCCTCCGTATCCACAAATGTGGAATCTGTGGATACAGAGGGCCAACTGCAAATTAAATAGTCACATGGAGCTCTTGGTTACCATAATGGACAGCGAAGTATTCAGTCCAAAGGGCTAATTTCATAAATGGGGAAACTGAGGCTCAGAGAGGATCAAAGTCAAAGACTTGTTAGTGACAAGGCCAAGGTACCTGTGTTTTATTTCCTGGGCTGTGTAGCTGCTGCCAACTATGGCCTGAGGGTTTCTTCCTATCGTCAGTTCCCATATGGTGCTTTGATGAGTGTTTGTCCAACATCCCCTTGGACTACACTCTGAGGCAGGGCCCTGTTGCTCCTTCCAGAGCCCTCACCCCCTCAGCACAGGCTTCATATAATAACAACAATGATGGCTAACAGTTCTTGAGCACTTGCTCTGTGCCAAGGACGTTACATGCAGCATCTCTCTTAATGCTCTCACCAACACGAGCAGGTGGATGTAACATGATCTTCCCTGAGAGGTTAGGTAACTTATCCCAGGGTCACATAACTAATAACTAATAAGTGAAGGAGCTGGGATTTGAACCCAGGCAGCCAGATGTCAGAGCCACGCTCTATACCACTGGATTGTACAGTCTCACTGAGGGTAACATTGTTGCAGGGGAGACAGAACAGCTTGACTCTCATGCCCAGCTTCCTCACTCCAGGTTTGACAAGGCCTGAGGATGGTGGAAAACGGCAAGAAGTTGGGCACAAAGTTTCATTCTTGACTGTAATAACTCAAATCGCTAGGGTAAGTCCATAGTTACTAGGTAGTTTTCATGTACATTATTTTTTTTTATAAATTTATTTATTTTTGGCTGCGTTGGGTCTTTGTTGCTGCACATGGGCTTTCTCCAGTTGCAGCGAGCTGGGGCCACTCCTCGCTGCGGTGTGCAGGCCTCTCATTGCGGTAGCCTCTCTTGCTACAGAGCACGGGCTCTAGAGCGCAGGCTCAGTAGTTGTGCCGCACTGGCCTAGCTGCTCTGCGGCATGTGAGATCCTCCCAGACCAGGGGTCGAACCCTCGTCCCCCGCATTGGCAGGCAGATTCCCAGCCACTACACCACCAGGGAAGTCCCCATGTACATTATTTCATTTGATCAACAATTATTTTACAAATGAGAAAACTGAGTCTCCAATAGGTTAAGTGACTCTTGCCCAGAGTTACTCAGTTACTAAGAAGCATAGTGGGGACTTGAGCCCCCGTCTCCTGACTGATACCACACTCTGCAGCCAGAGTGTAGTATCTGATAGTCAAGTGCAAGGGGAAGGAACACCAAAAGTGGTGGGAGGTAGAATAAATGTAATGATGTATACCGGATCCTGAACCGAAAATAGAGGATCCTATTTCTTAGCCCACCAACTTCCTCTTCTATTTAGTTTCCTGAAATGATTGCTTTACAGCCCCTTCCTTCTCTGAGCACCCACATGAATCTGGAATCAGCGATTCCAACGCTTTCTGTTTGACTCTGCATTTCATGAGGGCACTGTACTTGTCTGACCTACTACTGTATTTCTGGTGCCTACCATAGGTCCTGGCACGTTACAAGTACTCAGTGAGCATTTGCTGAAGTAGTGAGTGAATGAATGAATGAAAGGGAGTGGGAGTTGAGACCTAGGAAACCTGGGTCACCTGTCCAGCTCACATTCCTCCCATCTCTAATCCTTGTTCTCAAGAGAGGCACCAGGTAAGAGTCAGATGACCTGGGTTTGAATCCCAGTTCCTCCTTTCATTAGCTGTTGACTCTGAGCAAGTCATTTAACTTTTCTTAACCTCAGTTTTCCTCTTTTGTACAACTGACAATAATAGATCCCACTTCCTCAGGTTGTTGGAATGATTTGAAGGGAAAAACATGTAGAGATATTAGCACATTATGGGATACTTAGCAAAGGCCCAATAAAGATTATTGGGTTTGATTTACAAGGATATAGTGAGGACTAGAAGAAGTAAGAGATGTAAAATGCCTTGTAAGTCACTTAATATTAGTAATGTAAATTCTTCACTTTCTGCAGGGAATGGAGGGTAGGACGGTGTCTAGTAAAGGGGCAAAGAGAAAGGTCTGAGGGCAGACAGGGCATATTTTAGCTGTGCTTGTAAAGAGCTAAATGATTGGCCACCTCATCATCCCCCTCAGCCAGGGACTGACTAGTTTCCCTGCTCAGGGGCTTAGGACTCAAGAACCACTTGGAGAATTTGGAGAAAGCCCAGGAAAGGATAGAGAGCCAGCATTTAAAGAGACAGCCAACAGGAACCGTGAAGGGAGCTGGAGGAAAAGGAATCACATGCACTAGAGAAGAGGCCAAAAGCAAGAGGACCGGGCTACCCTGATGGTGCAGTGGTTAAGAATCCGCCTGCCAATGCAGGGGACATGGGTTCGAGCCCTGGTCCAGGGAGATCCCACATGCCACGGAGCAACTAAGCCTGTGCGCGTGCCACAACTACTGAGCCCGCACTCTACAGCCGACGAGCCACAACGACTGAGCCCGCGTGCTACAACTACTGAAGCCCGCGCGCCTAGAGCCTGTGCTCCGCAGCAAGAGAAGCCACCGCAATGAGAAGCCTGCGCACCACAACAAAGAGTAGCCCCTACTCACCACAACTAGAGAAAGTCCGTGCACAGCAACGAAGACCCAACGCAGCCAATAAATAAATAAATTATTTTTTTAAAAAATAGCAAGAGGACCAAGGATTTTCCGTTTCCACTGAGGACAAATGTTGATATCAGGAAGAACTTCCTGAAAGTGAAGGATGAGAAACATGAGCGTGGTGGAGGAAAGGGGACTTATGGAATGTTCTTCCTCCTGAGAAATCCAGCACTACAGAGGAGACTCCTGTCTTATGTGGGCAGGAAATGGCTCTCTCCTTCCGAAAGAGTGGTTGAATGAGATGAAGCTGATTGGGCAGGGGGCCTGGATAGGGATGGACTCAGCCTTCCCTTAGTTAAGCAGAAGGCTGCTTGTCTCTGCACCTTTCTAACCACAGTCCCCCATCCGGCCCCCACGTCTGGTGCCTCTCCACCCTTGTCCTCTTACCGCTATCTGAAGGCTCATAGCAGTCGATGAGTTCTAGAGCAAGGTCAGAAGCCCGTTCTCCTTCTTTCTGCTCCTCTTGGAGAAAATCCACAAATTCCAGCAGTGTCAGCTTCTGCCCATCAGATGAAAACTTTTCAAACAGTTCCTGCACCTCAGGACGCTGAGTCAATGACTTATAAAACTCTACAAATTCTTCTCCCTCCAGAGTCCCAGACTGGGATGCATCTGCTCTCTGCAAAAGAGGGTTTAGAGGAGAGTGGACAGACCCTATTAACAGCAGATTTTTTGGCTTTGACTTGCCCTGTAAGGGCAATATTACTGGTGGAGCCAAACGTGCTTCCACAGAATTCCTGACATTCAGTGTTCATAGAAGAAGCCACTTCAGTAAGTAAAAAGCAAAATTTCAGCCATACCATTTGCTACTGGAGATAATTTTCAACCAGAAAGAGTTAAATACCCCAACATGTCCCTAAAAGATCAGAAGATCCCTCCTCCTATTTACTCACCTACCAGTTGGAGTTTTCCACTGTACTAGGCACTTGTGAAATTCTGGCCAAGGGCAGAGAGATCCCTGAGGTCTGATGTAATAATATGTTGTTATTTACCTTTCATAAGTTTATGAGTCATCTTTCCAACAAGACTGAAGGTTAAGAACCATGTCCTGCCCACACTTCCCATTGAGCCTGGCATAGTGCTAGGGTGAATAGGAGAGATTCAACCAGATGAGTGTTCCTTGAGAGGGTCAGAGGACTTCCGGCCAAGTGAGAATGTGGCCTTGGCTAGCTTCTGCTATTCCTTCCCCAGAAGACTCACCTGGAAAAGCTGGAAGGCATGGTCTTGGTCCATTTCCACATTCATCAGGTGCAGTAACCGCTGGACTTCTCCGAAACTCATCCGACCATCCTGGTTTTTGTCTCCGTGCTGGAACCAATCACTCAGCCATCCAGGTCTGAGTCAAGGCAAAAGCACTGAGTGTGTGTTTGTGTGTGCAGATGTGTGTGCACGTTCATCCATTGACATCTGCACCCCTGTCTTTGTCGCCAGTCTCTCCCCAATGCCAATTCATTTTCCACATTAGTTTCTGGAATAATCTCCCCAGAGCACCGATCTACCTTGTCCCTGCATGGCTCAGGTGCATGCGGGGACCTCCCTCTTGCCTGCAGAAAGAAGCCCAAATTCCTTAACATAGAAGTTAAGATCTCCTTCACCCCCATGATCTGGCCCCAACCTCATCTTCTCAACACATCACTGACCTCCCCGTACCTCAGCCAGACTCAGCAACTCCCCTGCTCGCTGATGTCCCACTCTCTCTCCTGCTCTTCAGTTTCCCACCTCTGGGCCTTTACTCATGCTGTTCCCTCAGGCAGGAGTACCTTTCCCTCCTCCTCTCTTCATGTTCAAATTCTACTCATTTTCAAGGCTCAGCTCAAATGCTACTTCCTCCCTGAAGCTTTCTCAGAACCATCTCAGCTAGAAATAAATATTTCTCCTTCCTTTGGACACCCACATATCATCTAGAGTACCATAACACAGCTAAGGTACTTAAAGTATTTATACAATTCTATTTTCTCTACCGACAAAAACAGTATCTGATTCTCATTAATCTTTGTATTCCTAAAGGCTGGCATAGTGCCTCATACATTCTGCTTAACAGATGGTGAATGAATGAATGATCTGGCATAGAAGGTGAATACAATCTAGGAAAGTTGAAGTGAGTTGACCCCACTAAGCCCTCTAAGGAGTTGCTTCCCATCCCTATTGTAGTTAATGTCACTGGGATCTTCTGTTCAGCTCTCAGGATCAGCACCTAGTTTGGTCCTTTGCCTCTCACTGTCCCTTCCCCCAATCCTGGGGGCCCTGATTCCTGCCCAAACTCTGCCTGGCTATGCTTGTGCCATCGCAAGCCTCCATTCCTCCCTCAGTATCTCAGCCTCACTTCGGCTGAGTAGTCCTTGCCCACCCCATCTGGACCCTCGGGCTTACCTAGCCCTGTGCCCCCTCCCACCGGTCCCTAGCCCTGCAGCATCTGGCTCCTTCAGTGACCCGTGGAGCCCACTCTGACTCCATCCTACTGATACTGGTCCAGCCGCTCCTGTTGGTCCATGCTGGTGACAAAGTCCACCAACAACTGGAGCCCCTGCATCCAGATCTGGGCCTCCTCGACACTGTTGGCCACCAGGTCCAAGTTGGAGCGGCGGCCATGGAAGACGATGGTGAAGCCCTGCTCCAGGGGGAACTCCTCTGCCAGGTTTCGCAGCAACTCAGACTCGTGGCCCTCACGCACTGTGTCCACGTCGGATATTGAGACTGCCGGAGAAGAGGCAAGTGCGGGCACTGAGGAAGAGGGTCCGCCAAATTGCAGCAGCTGAGGGTCAAGGACCAGTACTCCCCTCTTTTCTCTGAAGCCACAGGAGGAGGGACCCCAGCCTCCACAGGTTGGAACCCCCAAAGCCTTAGTACAGGGAGATGCAGACCCTTGGAATTCAGGATGCCACGAGTCATTGCTGTTTTCATAGGCAGCACGGCAAGGGGCCTGTTCTGGGAGTGGCAAGACCTGGCTTCCAGCCACCAGCTGGCGGCGTGACATGGGCCAAAATGACATAACCCCTCAGTGCCCTCATCTTAAATAAGGGATGGTCCCTTCCATGGCCAGTTTACATGGTGATCACAGGAGGACTGGCGGGGCTGACAAGTGGAAACACACTTGCAGGTAGAAGCAGTTACACCAAAGCATGATGTGCCCAAATTCAATTCTCCCATTCCAGGTTTGAGGGCTTCCTCTTTCCAGATGTCTGGGAGGGAGCCAGAGAAATCCTTCCCCCCACTTCTTCAGCTGGAGCTGGTGTGGATCATGAGCTTTGGTTATGTCTCTAAAGTAGATTCTCTTAGATGTGTCCTGTGATCAAATTTTTAGAGGGATCATAAAGTGTTTGGCCAATAGGATGCACATTACTATGACACATTTATGATATTTAGAAGTATTCATTATAATGACTAACATTTATTAAATGCATCCTGCTTTCAGACCTCATGCTAGGTGATTTATACATTAACTTCTTAAGCCTCTGTAACATACTGGACAGGTACTGTTTAATCCCCATTTTATAGATGAGGAAACTGATATTAGTTTAAGTTAAGTAACTTGTCCAAAGCCAGTCAGCTAGAAATTGGGAGAGCCAGGGCTTTAATCCAAACATTCTGATGCCTGAGATCAAGCTCTAATAATAATAATAATAATAGTAGTATAATAATATATAATCTATGATTTACTGAGCTTTATTATGTGCCAGGACTCTTCGAAGGTCTTTGCATGCGATAACCAATTTGATCCTCATAACACACTTAAGAGGCAAGTACTGTTATAATTTCCATTTTACAGGCTCAGACACAGACACAAAAGGGGCAGCACAAGGGCACGTCATAGGACACTGGTCCCTCCCCCTGCTCTCAGGCTGCTGGGTCCTCAGGGTTCTATCCACCCATGTGCCCGCCCCTAGCTATCCACATCACTCACAGCTGGGCTTGGCCCTGCCTCCGGCCTGCCGGGCATGCCAGACTGTCATGCCATCGTCCTGAAGTCTGAAGTATCTTAGCTTCTTCCAGCTTTTGGACCTCACCTTGCGCATCAGCGTGCCTTTCTGCATCAGCAGCAGGTCTTGATTAACAGGCAGCCCTGAGCCAGGAGAAGCAGGGACTGGGTAGCTGGCGGGGAGGGTGGAGGGCCCAGGAGGAGCTCTTGAACAGGGGTCCAGCCTCCTCCCTGTCCCTGGGCTGTCTCCCCAAGCCCTCTTCTCCTGCAGGGGTACTCACGGCCTTGCAGCAGGGATGCCATCACCCACTGCTTCACCAGCTGATGCCAGAGTCACCTAAAGGAGCAAGGAGCAGCAGCAAGAGGCTTTAGGTTAATCTCGGGGTCTTAGAATAACAGATCAGTGGAGGAAGAGAAGGGAGCTAGTGTTTCTTGACTGCACACTGTATGTCAGCTACTTCATCTACATAGTTTGTAGCTCTTTTTACTTCTGATTTGAGTTTGGTGATTCTGAGGCTTAGAGAGGCTAAGAAACTTGCCTCAGTCACACAGGGACTCGGAATTTAAACCCAAATATATCTGATTTCAGAGCCTATGCTGTTTCCCGCAGCCATCTCCGACAGGGCCACACCAGGGCTTTCTGCCAAATACCCCTTCCTTCCCAATATCCTGCTATCCACGAGGTAATGCTGACCACACGTCTCAGTTCCCCATTATTAGGAATCACCAACTTGCTGCCTGTCCCCTTTCAGAAACTAGACTCTCTCTGCATCCTAGCCTTCCCTTCTCCAAGTGGAATCGTCCCAGCTCCCTCCTCCGGAAGCCCTCCCCATGCTCCCACGTAGGTCATCCAGCTCCAGAAGGGCTAAGCCAGAGTATTTCTTTTTTTTTTTTTGCGGTACGCGGGCCTCTCACTGTTGTGGCCTCTCGCGTTGTGGAGCACAGGCTCCGGACCTGCAGGCTCAGCGGCCATGGCTCATGGGCCCAGCCGCTCCGCGGCATGTGGGATCTTCCCAGACCGGGGCACGAACCCGTGTCCCCCGCATCGGCAGGCGGACTCTCAACCACTGCGCCACCAGGGAAGCCCCAGAGTATTTCTTTTGTCTCTTCTACAACGCTTGGTGCTGCACCTACTTAAATAAGCCACTTCTACCTTCACATGATAAAGTACATTTTATACTCCTTTTCATAAAAGTAATTCTCACAGTTTTAATGGACCAGATAAGTTACATAGTCTCAGAACTGCATTTTCAAGTTTTCTCTACCTACTAAAAAAGAGTTCCTACCTTTAAATATGTGCTGTCTAATTTAGGACTGGTTAGGTTGTCCTAATAGCTAACAACAAACTTGCCTTGAAAAGAACTAGAAGATTTGATTTGTGGCCACTTGGATTCTAGCTCTGCCTCAAGAAGAAATATACTCGACTCTTAACCAAATCATGCTGAAACTGGCCAAGCCCATGAAACATAAAGCTCTATGCTCTTGTATAAGCAAAGGATCTACACTTGAATAAAAATGTTGTGGTTTTTAATTAATAAGTTTAACATTTTGACAGTGGTGAACATCTAAAAAACTGAAAGAATCCTTAAACCAATCATTCAGTTAGTACTCCATTGAAACATCATGCAGTTCAACTCCCTATGTTTTACAAATGAAAAAGCAGAAGTCCAGAAGTATGATGTGACTTATCTGAGGTCACACAGCATATTAGTGCCCTATCTCCCTTAAGTAGGAAGAGACTATAAAGTCACCCAGGGTGACTAAGTCTTCAGGAATAATGTGGAGATCACTGAGAATACAGCTTTCCTGACTGCAGGACCTAGAGAAGGCTTTCCAAAGGAGTAGAAATGTGCAGGGAATCAGTTTGAGCCTAAGCAGAAGAAATATCT
The DNA here is from genome assembly GCF_949774975.1 of Lagenorhynchus albirostris. Lineage (NCBI taxonomy): Eukaryota > Metazoa > Chordata > Mammalia > Artiodactyla > Delphinidae > Lagenorhynchus > Lagenorhynchus albirostris. Next base: position 19,127,245 of record NC_083100.1, read on the forward strand.
CAAGGCAGCTCTCAGGAGAGCAAGAACCCTGAGACAGTTCCAACTGTCAGGGAAAGGTTTTGCTGGCTGATGCCAAATGCGTAAGCTTGGGTGAGACCAGAAGAAACCTCTGATTGAATAAGGAAGAAAAGAAGACAGAAAAGCATCCCTGCTTTGCTGGGTGGGGATGCACAGTTTGGAATCTGAGGTTTACAAAAGCTGTATGAAGACTGAAAAGTAACAGGTCTTTCTTAAATGTCTTAGGTCCTCAGACTCTAAGGGAGGTTGAGGTAACCCGGGCTGAAGCCTAATCCCCCTTGCCAACATCCTGCCTCATCTCTCCTCTGAACTTCTGGGATGGGTGGGCCTTGGCCCTGGAAGAAGACAGAATTACCTTCCCTTATGCCTCTGTCTGGGAGCCTCACCATGATGTCCTGAAACATGGGAAGCCTGAGAACAGAGTCCAAGTGCTGGGACACCCCTATTTTGCTGGGACACCCCTACCTCCTCTCAAACCAGCCTTAGAAAATTATTTTAACCTCTCTTGTCAAACTCTTCCAATCCCAGAGCTCGGCATGCTCTTCCAATCCTGCTCCCACTCCTGAATCACTATTTTAAACCTGTATCTAGGTGACATGTGGCCATTAGAGGGCCAATTTCAACTCAGGGAGCCACAGAATGTCAGAGCTGGACTGCATTTTATAGAGAAGGGGACAGAGGACTAGCTGAACTGCCAGTCGCCTAATGAATTAAGTGGCAGAGCTGGGACTAGAACTGAGGTCTCTATATGACCACCTCAGAGGTCTCACTGAGACTCTGCCCTTAGAAAGGGCTTTCTCTAGGAAGCAGATTAAAGCAGAGATAAGACTGAATGAGGGACATCAGTGTTTTGTCTCTCCTCCCCATCATTTTCTGTTCCCACCGTATTCCACTTAATAGCCCTTCTTTTCTATCTTTCCTTTCCCCATTCTCTGCTTGACCCCTTCCTTTTCCTTTCTCCCCAGCTCACTCTTCTCTTCTCATCCTCTCTCTGCCTCCCTGTTTGCTCACTTAAGTCAGCCTCTCTTTGCTCTCCTCTTCTCATCCTTCTCCTTATACCTTCTCTTCATTACTCCTTCCTCTTTTGTTTCTCTTCTAATTCTCAATAGCTCTGGTTCTCTTCCGCTGTGAGGAGTTTGAGAGCCTGGAAAGGGGACACTTGGGTTCGGATACTGAGTATCACATCCCTCTGCTCGGCCTCATTTTCCCCTGTATCCTAGGAGACTGACTAAACAAACCGCCCAGAGAATGAGACTTAGAACCCAGGTGTTCTAGGTCTTGGTGTTTCCTTTGGTGCCTGAAGGTAGGATGGGAAGGATGGTCACAACTGATGTAGGTGCAGTTAGGAGAAGAGGGAAAAAGGATTTGGAAGTGGGGGCAAGAGCAAAAGGCAAGGAGCAGAGGATAATGACTGAGAGTAAGAGAGATTGGGTCTTAACTGTTTACTCCTAGGCACATATGTGGAGATCCTCGAGGATATGGATAATTACCTCTATAACACAGATGAGAAAATAGAGACACAAAATAAAGTGGGAAGTAGCCAAGGACTGCCGAGCAAGATTTGGTCCTCAACTGCCAGGTGGCTTCATGTCACCTAGAGATGGACTTTGGCAGAGTTGCCAATGGCGCCAATGGCTAATAGTGGAATTCACGGTGTCTATGGTCTCTCTGAGGGTAGGAAGGAAGAGAATCATTCTGTCTACTCTCTTGCTTTGGAGCAGGATTATGACAGACCTGGTTCACATAACGAGGACAGAATGGGTCATAGCCCTCAGAATGTTAGAGCTTGAAGACTCCTCTTTTATAACACATCAATCCAGCAGTTCCTGGCTATATCAATATCTCCTGGGAAGTGTCTTAAAATAGAGATTCCTTAGCTCCACCTCAAATCTACCAGATCCAGATTTCCAAGGATGGGGTCCGGGAATACTTATCTTTAATAAGCACTCCTGATACACAAGCAAATCTGGGGAAGCCTCCACTCCCTCTGATCATAGATCAGGAAGTTGTGGTCCAAAGTCACAGAGCTAGTTAACGTCAGAGTCAGGACTAGAAGCAAGTGCTCTTCCCAGCACAGCACTCTAGCACACCAACAAACCGCCCTGGGTCATCGAGCAGGCTAAGAACCAGGCATAGAACTCAAACCCTGGCTCTTTCCAAGGAAGTCTCACAACTCTCCCTATTACCAGGGGTTTCTGTACTCCCCATGGGTCTTGGCCAGCCCTCATTTGGTAATCCTCAACAATCTGTAATTGAATTTGTGCTAAAGCGTGGCTGCTCCAATTCTCTCTCTTCCCTTACTAGGGTGGGGCTCACCTCTGAGTGGTAGCCTGGGTAGCTAAGAGGTCCTCATATAAAGAGGTGACTGATACAACCAGCAGGAAAACTGTAAGTCAAAGAGGTTAAGCTAGAGAAAACCAGGAGGTCAGAGCCCTGTAGGCCTGTTCAGGCAAAAGAGTCCAGGGTATGATTTAGTCAGGGTGGGTAAGCATGTGGAGGGCAGAGTTAGGGACTCAGACAGGCCAGAGCTTGGAGCAGAGGCTGGTCTGAGCCTCCAGGCCCTTACCGTGGGCAGGAGAGAAGTCCTGTGTCTGAGATCTGCGACGCTCTCTGCTGTGGGCCGAGGAAACCCAGGAGGGCTCCTTTTCTCCTTTGCTTCTCTTGCACTCACTGGCTTCCTCCCCTCTTCTGCTGCAGTTTGCTGCTGTCACTGGCAGACTTACAGTCAGATAGAAAGAGTAGGGTGGGGAGAGGTGTGAGCGCTCTCCTCAGTCCAGCCCATCCAACTCTTAAAGGCCCAGGACACTGGTTAGTGTGAGGGAGTAGTGGGGGTGGGGTGCGCAGAAGAGGATTAAAGGGAGGGATTGACGGGCATCACATCTCCAGGGAGGAGGAGCCTGTCTGTCCTTCATCTTGATGCCAGCCCTCACTGACCTCAGTCCTGCAGTAGCTCTCAGAGTGAAACCCAAGGAGTATCCGAGTTGCAGTGCTCCATGAATCACTGCTTTTCATTCTGGTTGGTTTCTCTCTGTGTGTTGTACAGCTGTCTTTGCCCTTATTTCATCTGGCTCCTTTCCATGGTGTCTGTTTCCACTGGCAGAAGTGTCTCTGCATCCTGCCTTGCCGGGCACTCAGTCTAACTCTATGGCTCAGGGAAAGGAAAAAAGATAGAATGGGAAAGGGGGAAGATGAGAAAAGGAGGAGAGGAATGATTTGTGTAGAGGGATAGGTTGGTATCTACGTATATATTAGGTACTTGATAAATATTGAAGGAATGCATACGTGAATGTAGAAAACAATTTGTTTCATATATTCATTCATTCTACAACCACTTGTTCAGCACCTCTAATATGCAAGGACGTATATGTGTTTTTATAATGGTACATGTAGAAATGAAGCAGAATCATGGTGTCTGAGGATCAAGGGCAAAAAGAGGAGCACAAGGCTGGAAAGACACCCAACTGGAAAAAGAAGGTAATGAGCTTCTTACAGCGTGTATAAATAGGCAGCGGAAACAGAAACCAAGATTGAGGAAAGGGCACCAAGTTAGGTGAGGAATAGGGGATTGTAAAGGGCTTTATCATGGCCCCATACTTCACGGTGAGAAACTAAGGCCCAGGGAAGTTTAGGCAATGTCCTAGACTCGCATGTCAGCAGCAGAGACTGTCAGTCCCTTACACTCGCCCAAGTACTGTGAGCTGGGACCTACTTTTGCTCTGCCTTGGGAAGACTGTGGGGTATATGGTTCTTTCTGGATCAGTGGATGACAGTATGGAGCTGAGGGCATAGGGCACAGCACTGTACTTGGAGTTCTGTGGGATCGTCTTCTGGTGAGGTGTGTCTTAATCATAGGCACAGAGGGAACTAACTGTACGAAGTGGTGTGATTTTTGAGTGTGCTGAGATCCAGCTGCCTCTTGTGGCTCCTCCAAACATCCCTCAACTGCCTAATAGTCTACCATCAGTGATTATTTATAGCTAAATCGTTAGTCCCATTAAAATAAAATCCTGAGTGATTACCATAAATGTCAGGATAGTGGTTACTTTTGGGAGGAGGGAGGAGTCGTGACCTAAGTTGAGTTTACTGTACTACGAGCAGGTTTTGGTAAAGGAAAAGGAGTTATGCAGGGAGCACAGGCAGAAGACGGAAGTCCATTCATGGAGAACAGGAAGATTAGGAGGCATCAAGATTTAAACTGTGTTGATTTCATATTTTACTTAATAGTGGTCCTGTGTCACATGCTCGTCTTACTCTCCCATTTCCACTTCTCCAACATCATCATGTCCTTATTTTTCCATACTTTCCCTTCACCTTCCCCACTCCCCTTCTGGATTCCAGGATTACATAGAGTTTGCCTCTTTGAGTCACTATTTGCCTCACCTAATTGCGGCCCAACCTCCTTCCCTTCTGGGTGTTCTGTGAGGGGTATTATCACCCCTCCAGGGTTTTCTGGTAGAGTTCGAATCTCAAACATTCTGTTTCAGTGTTCTCATAAGCACCCCAGATCATGTGTTCTGATTTTGGGGAAAGGCACTTGGAGACCTTCACAAGGTTAATGTGGCTCCAAAGAATGGCTTAGAAGACATGTTCACTGCAGAATGCTCCTCAGACACAGGACAGGAGCAGACAGACAGGGCCCTGTGCATAGAACTGTCCATCTGGTTTAGTTGCTCCTATTTCCATAATGATCCTGGCCCTTCCCCCACTGTTGTCTATTATTAACAGATCCAGAAACCTGATCAGGGTAGCAGCAGCAGAGGGACTTTCTGGGAACCATGCCCAGGAAAGGCCTAGAAGCCCTAAATTGAAATGAAGGGGCAGCTGGCAAAGAGGGAGATCTAAACAGTATACTCTCTTACTGCTACGTAGGCAAGCCTAAACTCTCCTCCTGACACCCAGGGGAGATGCCCTAAACTTCTCTGCTTCTCAGGAGTCAGGTTGGGGTTTCAGAGACCTCTTTCCCAGACCATCCAACCAAACTACTCAAACTTCTGAAATAAAGCCCCCTTCTTGTTGGTCAAAAAGGCAACTCAAAATATTAAATTCCATCTAAAAAATCATCAATATGAGACCCCTGCTGAATTAAAAGCCAAGATATATAACTTCGAAAGACCACAGAATATGTAGCCACTCTTCCATTCCAGAAAAAAAAACAAAACCACAACCCCAAAACAAAAACAAAAAAACACCAAAACCACCAAGGGGAGTGGGAACAAGGAGGTATAAAATAAACCAGAGAACAAGATGATAGAAGTGAGAACTAAAAATGCAAAGGGTGTAAGAGGTAAAACTTTCAGAAAATTCACAAAATACAAGTGTATGCTATTTTTAAGCCATATCTCAGAAAGGTGGTACTAAAATGTTGAAAGTTAAAGGAGCATATCTGGGTGTGGAAGGACTCCAATTTCATTTTTATTCAAGATTGCCTTGGCTGTTTTGGCACTTTGCATTTCCATGCAAATTTTAGAATCAGCTTGTCAATTTCCACAAAAATAAACCTGTTGGGATTTTACTTAGAATTGAGTTTCACCAGCAGATCAATTTGAGAGAACTGTCATCCTTACAATATTATTTTCCAATCCATGGAGTCGATATATGTCTTCATCTTTGTCTTTTTTTTTTTTTTTTACATTTAAGGCATTTCAATTTTTTTAATTTTCAAAATGTATTCATTTATGTTATTGTCAGATCATAAAGTCATCCCTGAAATTTCATCAGGGTTAAAAATGCTTCTCAAATCTAATGTTATCTTATATACAATTTCAAGAAATAAAACTAAGTTATTGTGAAACTTTCACAGTGAGATTTCCAAAGAGCTGAGAACATAGGCAAGTTTCCCCTTTGCTTCCAACAGACAGAAGCTAACCTATAACAAGGAAGAAAAATATTTGGTGAATTGACTATACATGATTTGACCACACACCTGTCAGTCTTTCTTTCAAGAATGTTTCATTGTTTTCAATGTAAAGATTCTGCATATCTTTTGATAAATTTATTGATATTTCTAGCTATTTGTTATCCTATTATAAACAACATATTTTTGAAATTTCATTTTCTATTTATTGTATCTATAATCTTATTTTTAAAAAATCTTTATTAATTAAAAAAATTTTAATTTAGAAACACATAATTGATTTTTGGGGGGCAGTATATTGACTTTGTATTCTGTGACCTTGCTAAATTCACTTAATCCTAAGAGTCTGTAGATCCTTTTGGATTATTTACATACACAATTATGTTGTCACCACTTTTTTTGTTCCTTTATAATCTTTTCTTTTTTAAAAATCTTTTATTAATTAAAATTTTTTTTTAATTTAAAAGAAATATTTATTTGGCTTGCTGGGTCTTAGTTGCAGCATGTGGGATCTTTAGTTGCAGCATGCGGGATCTTTAGTTGCAGCAATGTGGGATCTTTAGTTGCAGCATGAGGGATCTTTAGTTATGGCACACGGGATCTTTAGTTGCAGCATGCGGGCTAGAGCCCTGACCAGGGGTTGAACCCAGGCCCCCTGCATTGGGAGCACAGTCTTAACCACTGGACCACCAGGGAAGTCCCTTCTTTTATTTTCTTGACTAATCGCACTGGCTGGGACCAGTATAATGGTATACGGAGTTGTGATAGTGGACATCCTTATCTTATTCCTCATCTCATGGAGAATGATTTCAATATTTTATCATTGAGAGGTTTACTGTACGGTTTTTATTAAGATTTTTATTTTATTAAAAAATTTTTTTTGTTTTCATGAATATGAAACTTTTAACTTCTTTAAATTATAATTAAATTTTATTTTGGGTCAAAGTGATTACACACACACACACATATATATTTGTGTAATCAATTAACCTACCTACCTATATTTAACCTATCTACATACATATGTAAGATTTTTATGAGATTAAGGATATACCCTTCTATTTCTCGTTTTCAAAGTTTTTTAAAATCATGAATAGCTGTTGAATAGTGTTCTTTCCTGCATCTGTCTAGATTGATTTTTCTCCTTATATGTTGTGTGAATTGAATCCATTAGTTTTCAAGTGTTGAATCAATCTTGTATTTTTGCAGTAAACCCAAATTAGATATGACCTATTATCATTTTTATATAGCACTAGATTTGACTTGCTTATTTTGTCTGGCAGTTTTACATTAACATTCCCGGGAGAGATTAGCACCTGGTTTTCCTTTCTGGTGATATCTTTGATAGTTTTGGTGGCTGGGTTATACTGCTTCAAAAGTGAATTGAGGGACTTCCCTGGTGGTCCAGTGGTTAAGACTCCATGCTCTCAATGCAGGGGGCCCGGGTTTGATCCCTGGTCAGAGAACTAGATCCCGCATGCCACAACTAAGAGCCCGCATGCCGCAACTAAAGATCCCGTGTGCCACAACTAAGACCTGGTGCAGCCAAATAAATATATATATTTTAAAGAAGTGAATTGAGATCTGTTCCCCTTTTCTATAGTTTCTGGAAGTTTATGATACTGGTGACTCTAAGATATAAATGATGTCCCTTTTTCCATTAAAAAAATATTTTATTTTTAGCTGCATCACGTCTTAGTTGTGGCACACGGACTTCAGAGCACGCGGGCTCTCTAGTTGTGGCATGTGGGCTTAGTTGCCCCGTAGCATGAGGGATCTTAGTTCCCCAACCAGGGATCGAACCTGCGTCCCTGCATTGGAAGGCAGATTCTTAACCACTGGACCACCAGGGAAGTCCCTCTTTTTTCATTTCTAATGTTGAGGTTTTTTTCCTGATCAGTCTATGGGTTTATCAGTTTTACTGTTTTTGAGGGAATGACTTTTGGCTTCACTGATTTTCCTTATTGTACATCTGTTTTCTATTTCATTGCTTTTTTTTTTTCTGCATTCTTCCTTCTACCTTTTGAATTTGCTATTCTTTCCCAGTTTCTTGACGTGAAAACTTAGATCACTGACTTCAGCCTTTCTTTTGTAATGTGTGAGTTTAAAGTTATATATTTTAGTGCTTTACCTGTATACCACAGGTTTTGATATGGCATATCTTTATTACCAGTTAATTTTTTTTATTTCCTTTGTGCTTTTTTTTCTGTGACCAGTGGGTTATTTAGAACTCTACTGCCTGTTTTATAAACAGTTAGGGACTTTCCAGTTGTTGTTGTTGTTGTTGTTTTTCCCTAGCTTAATCCCACTGTGTTCAGAGAACACTGTATTATTTTCAATTATTCTGGAAATTTCCTGAGGCTTACTTGATGGTCCAGCTATGATCAATTTTGGAAAAAGCTTTTGGTGCTATTAAAAATATGTATACTGTTGGTTCAGTGACAATGTTCTATATATGTCGGTTAAGCTAGGATTGTGTTGTTCAACTTACCTATTATATCTGGTTTTAAAATAAATGTATTATTAAAAAAATTTAAATTCCACAACATTCTGGAAAGAAAAATCTCATTTCATTCTATTCTCTGACACAATATGAAAATGTGGTTTCCTATTTTAAATGTTTTCCTTGGACTTTTGATAGCAATTAACTTTGTGTATTCCCCCTCTCCCCCTCATACTTTCCCAACCTTTGAGCAGCAGGAATAGTGAGCAAGGGAATCATACATATAGCTAGTAAGGAAGCTCTGAAGGCTACCAATGCCTCTCCTTGCCCTGTTCCATCATTGAAATGAAGGCCCTCAACCCTTGGAAAAAAGAAGCTGGAAGCAGAGGTTGGCTCTCGCCCATTAAGAGCCAGGAACAGGGATGGAAACAACTCTGGAGATGTGCTCTAAGTCTTGAGCCCTGGAAGGAAATGAATATTAAAGTCTTTGATAAAATGTTTCAAGCTTTACCTCTTCATTTATAGAAGTCTCTCCCACACTAGTACTGTTCTGGCTACTACAGCCAGGAATGAGGTTCTGCCCCAGCAAGAGATACTTTGTCAGAAAAAGGGCACCATCTCAGCCTTGCAAACAGCTTTTATACATCAGTAATCTTCTCCCAAAGAACCTGTCTAGAAAGGAACCATCACTGCCCTCTTGGCAGTGTGTGTGTGTTGTTCAACAGAGGTAGAGGCAAGGTTGATGAGGATCATCTGACCACGGTGCCTAGATACCTCGATATTGACAAAATAAAATCTCCAGTTTAAAAGAAAAATTATTGTTACAAAAACAGAAGCATGTTTTATTTCAATCCTGTTGAGGGAGTGAGGATGGAACACAGAAAATGCGGGGCAGGGGAGGGGTCCTCTTTATACACACAGGACATCAGGATCAACTACAAGGAACAATACCCATTTCCACCCCTCCCCGCAACTCCTACATGGGGTCCAAGGCCAGCTGAGAATAGATGGTACAAGAATTAAGATACTATTGGCACAGTACAATGGCCAATGCACCGAAAGATGCAGAAGAGAATTTTTCAGGGAGCAAGGCCTGGCCCTCAGCTGCTTCCCCAGAGGAGGGGGAATGAGAAAACTTTGGCTCAGAAGGAAGGCGGTTGGCAAAAATCAGGATTACCCTAGCTGGACTTTCCAGGTCAAAACTATGGGCTGAAGGGAGTCAAGACATTTATCCAGTCCATGCTGTTCTCTGATTTCTCCACGACCTCTTCTCTTCAGGCTTGAGATTAGTGAGAGTTGGCCTGGTTCTCCTCTTCATTTTGGAAAGCAGGGGAATAAGTGCTTATCCGACCCTTTCTACATCTAGGCTACTTAATTACTACTTTCTTGGCTCTAAAGAGACAGAAGCCAACTAACAAGCCGGCTCCCTTTGTGAAAGTCGGCTTGAAAGAGCCCTTGGGTTGGCAAACTGCCTCTGCAAAGGTTTCTCTGAGCCTGCCCCTTATAAACCCTCCCCAAATGTATTTAGGGACACCTTCAATCATGTGAGATGTGGGCCAAAAATACTTGGTCTCTCTCTAGTTGGGTTAATAATCCCATCTTTGACTGGAGATGGGGATTAGAGACAGAGAAAGCAGGTGATGGCAGGGGGAAGGACTGGGGGAAAGCAAGGCAGTTTACACTGCAGATTCAAGCCTCTGGATTGTGAATAGAGTCACCTAAAGCTCCAGAGCAGGAAGGGGGATTCTCTGGCACAATATGAAAATGTGTAAAATATTTTAGTGGCAACCCTGTAATTCCCATAGACCAAAGGGGAATGTGTCAAAAAAAAAAAAGACGGAATAAGTGAGGAAGCAGAGTCCAGCCCTCTATCTTAAATCTGAATAAAATTAACTCATTCAGCTAATACTGCTTCAAGTACAATCACGAAGACAGATGGAACTGTAGATTCACACTAGGGCAAAGAATAGGATCAAGTAGCCTATCATCTTAAGCACAGACACCTCCCTTTTAAAAGTCATCTAGAAAATATCTTTGAGGACTTGAACTGAAGGTGACGTTCACCATCTCCTCTCCTCCCCCAATACAATACCCTTCCAGGACAGCCTGATGAATTAAGACGTCTGTTTTAAGTTTAATAGGAGGGAAGTGAAGAAAGGAAAAGCACGGAGATTTGGAAATGCTAGCAGCTAAAGCCAAAAGCAAGGTTAAGGTCCTTATGGCATCCAGAACTAGGGGTAAAAGAATGCGAAAGGGAAGGGAAACAGGTGGTGGGTTCCTGCTGTCCTTTGGCTTTATATCCTTCCCCTGCCTCCCATTCCTCCCAACAGCTCATGCAGCTACTGGCCTGCTAGAGGGGATGTAATGCCCAGACCAACTTTTTATTGAGCTTACGCATCTAACAGACTTGTAAACAGTACCAACTGACAAAGTTTTGCTGAATATTACAGCTTGTGTCCACTAAATACACCTCTCTCTGAGATTAAAAACAAAAAACCAAAGTAAACAAATACTGAGAGAGAGGATGAAGAGACATATCTTGAGTCTTCCAGGAAGGCAAAATAAGAAAACGCCACATGGCTTGGTCCCAGGTGTTCACCATGCCTAGAGTGCTGCTGCTGTCACCACTGTCTCCCCTCCCTGCCAGTGGCTGGGTAGAGGTGAGGGAGAACAGTCATCTTGGGCATGCTGCAAATACAGCATTTGCTGGTGTTGACACCCTCCTTGGCTGTGGTGGCAGAACACTGTGTCAGGAGCCCGTTTCCTGGGAGTAGCAGAAGGAGCCCAGGTCCTCAAGGCAGCCTGATGGCAGCTCATACACCTCAGCAGGGGTACCGTGCCCCTTTTCTCCAGTGCAGTTCAGCATTGAGGTCGTCTATTCCCAGTCGGCGATAAAACCTGAGCTGTATTCCTCGCAGGTTCCCCCTCCCTTCCCCAACTTGGGGGAGTAGTGGGAGGGGACGGGGGAGGATCACTGAGGGGGCAGGGGGATACCCCGGGGATCGGTGACCTGGCCCTCTTGCAGGTTCTTCACGAGTTGTGCAAGCCAGCGTTTAGTGGTGGTGTCATCTTTTAGCACCTGGGCGAAGGTCGTGTCCTTCAGCTGGTCAGGGAGGCACTGCCTCAGTGCTTCACGTGCCCTATATCAGAAATAAACAAACCGACCAGGGAGACCAAACAAATAAACCCATATCTGGGGGACAGGGAAGAGCCCTTTTCTTAGATATAAATACATAGAATCCTGGGAATCTATGGTTCTGTCAAGGTACTTTAAGAAGCCATTAAAATTCTTTAAAGCTTATGTTAGGCATAGGCTCAGATTGCTCCAGGATCTGTTGTCTGCAAACATTTTCAGAATGATGCCCCAATGTAGAATTTTGTGACAAAGCAAATGGAATAAAATGGTGCAATAATTTACTTCAATTCAAACTGCTTTCTGATTTATTACAGTAAACATTGTCATAATACTCATGTTGGAAATATATGGATTATATAGTAAATGAAATATTCCAAAATCAGTACATTAACAGGGGATATGACCTCACTCATAGTATGATAAATTAATGAACTTTAAACTGATATAAATTTGTGTCTTTCCAAAAACAGCTTCAGCTTTATAGTTAAAACCCTTAATAAGAGATGAGCAGTAAAAACAAATCTATGGTAACATTATTATCAGATGAACTTTTAAATGTTTCATTTACTTTAAAATATGACCAGTAAAAGTCGAATCTGAAAACTCAAAAAGGTAAATGTTAACTATTTATAAGGCTGTTTTTTAAGAAAAGTTATAGCTTTTGTACTCAGCCTAGTTTCTTTGTACAAGGAGAGTTTTAAATAAACATATTTTCAAACTTTGGTGAAAACAGGAACCACTAAAGGACAAGACAAAATGGTCAAAGAAATAGTTAGGGCTTAAATAACCTCAGTGGCAGGAGGCTGAGTTCACATTAAATCAAGTTATCCTCATTCCTAAGAACACAGAAATCAACCCATTATGTGGTTTAGCAGAATCTGAGCAAGTGGCTTTCAGCATGAATTATGGATTTACAAAGCAAAAGGTCAAATATTTCTAAAACGCATTGTATCTACAATGTATGATTTCTGGCAGAAAGATTACGAACATAGGGAGATAAAACAATTAGCTCAAGGACTTTACAGGAAGAGAACTGGAAATATAATTCAAGAGCCCTCTGGGCCTGTTCCTTTCTTAAGAGACCTTTGAAAGTATACTTTTCTTTCTGACCACCTGGAGTAGCAACAGAAAGCTCAAACCACAGGAGTAATGTATCATAAGATTCACTGTCTGAACTCTCTGGAATTTTAGAGTAGGGTACGGAGTTCCAGTGGGGAGATAAAACTCTGATGGATTTTTAAATTCAGTACTTCAGATTTTAAAAGGAATTAATCAAGGTCTGTCTCAGACAAGCTAAATATAGTTTTATCCCTTCCCTGTCCTAAAGACATAGGAGCTACCCCATGAGATGGGGCAACTGCTCACTAGAGTATTTCCCCTGAAATACTCACCAGAGTATTTAAGTCCTATAAATCCTATAAATGTTTACCTGGGATTATCTGAGAGTCGAAGGTAACATCTTACTACATGCTTCAGCAAACGGGCGGAAGGCTCTTTGGATAGCTGCAGGACCATCTTACCCTGTTTCCCCCAAAACAAGGTGGGATAGGAAAAAAACACACAAAACACAAAATAATCCTAGTTGATATCAGAGAGCAGATATTGCAAGAACAGTTATACAAGATTCCACAGTTGTTATTTCTAGTTGGGAGACTGAAGCAGCTCAGTATCGACTGCAAAGCGACTAAGCTGTGTGATCAGAAGCAGTTTCAAAGAAGGCAAATGAAAGAACTCACCAAGATCATGGCAACATGGGAGAAACGCTCATACGTCTGACATATATAAGCCAAACCAGTGTCATCTAAGAGGATCTTCTGGAGGATAAATGTGGCAACCTGGAGTAAAACAAAATTAAGGAGTCCAAAACGTTGCTCAGACTTGTCTTCCAACTGTCTGTTTTTCTCCCAGGAATAACCATAAGCAGAAAACTAAGCAAATACCCTTGCATTCTATATAACTTACTTGATGAGACACGCATAGTACAAAAAAATTAATAAATATTACCATATTGGACATTTACTATGTGCTGGAATTTCTCCTTAAGCCATAACATGCCTTATCTTATTTTCACAACAAACCTATGAGGTAGGTACCATTGTTATTCTCATTTTACATAAAAGGTAGATAATTATCAGAGTCTTAAAAACAGAGAGACTGTCTGTTACTGAACACCTACTATGTGCCAGGTGTAACTGTTGATCAATAACTTGCCAGGTTAAGGTCCCAAGTGACAAAGCTACTAACTCAGAGTTGAGATCAAACCTAGTTAAACACAGAGCCTCTTCCCTTTTCCATGGGCCAAGATGATTTTAGCAATTCAGCTATGCCTCATCTCTTCCGAATGAGTTAGGTAAATCTTTTCTTATTTTTAAAAGATCTTAAAGAAAATAAGACTTTTAAGCCTCCCTTCGAAAATTGTTCCAACAGTAATAAAGAATATACTCACTTTAAGCTCATTAACTCTTACATAGATGGGATTAAAAAAATACTAGTTTAATTCAAGTCAAATGATTATTATAATGATTCTCTTCCTCAGCTGCTCTTCAGAAACAACTGTGGGAATTGTTTTATTTTACTATTTTACTGGGGTATAACATTGTGGTTGGCTAAATAATGGCCCCCAAAGATATCTATGTCCTAATCACCAAACCCTGGGGATGCTACTTTATATGGCAAAAGGGACTTTACAGATGTGATTAAGTTAAGAATCTTAGGGGAAGATTAATCATCTTGGATTATCCAGGTGGGCCCTAAATGTAATCATCACAAGTGTCCTTAAAGAGGAAAGTGGAGGGAGATTTGACAATAGAGGAGAAGGTGATGTGACAGAAGCAGAGAGAGATCTGAACATGCTACACTGCTGGCTTTGAAGATGGAAGAGGGGGCAGTGAGCTAAGAAATGCAATTCTAAAAGCTGGAAAAGTCAAGGAAAGGGACTCTCTCCTAGAGCTTCCAGAGGGAATGTTGCCCTTACTGGCACCCTGACTTTAGTTTTAGCTTGGTTAAACTGATGTACGGTTGCTGGCTTCCAGAACTGTAAGAGAATAAATTTGTGGTGTTTTAAGCCACCAAGCTTGTGGCAATCTGTTATAGCAGCAATAAGAAACTAATACAAACATATACACAGTAAAATATGTAAAGTGCACTAATCTTAAGTGTATCTTAATTTTTACATCCTACACATCTGTGAACCACAACCAGATTAAAATACAGAACATTAGGAGGTTGGGATTAACACATACACAATATTAAATATAAAATAGATAACCAACAAGGACCAACTGTATAGCACAGGGAACTATACTCAATATCTTGTAATAACCTATAATGGAAGAGAATGTAAAAAAAGAAAAAAAAAATAAGAATCACTTTGCGGTACACACGAAACTAACACAACATTGTAAATCAACTGTATTTCAATAAAAATGAAATAAAATAAAAATTTTAAATAAAATAAAATACAGAACATTTCCAGCACCCCAGAAGATTCCCTTGTGCCTTTTCCCAGTCAATATCCTTCCCTGAGAGGTAATCACTATTCTGATTTATCCTCACTGACTGTTCTTGCCTGTTCTTGAATTTCACATACATATATGAGTCATATGGTATGAACTCATATATATCTGGCTTCTTTCACTTGACATAATATCAGCCACATTGCATGTATCAGCAGTTCATGCTTCTTAACTATTGTGTAGTTTATTTTGTAACTATACTACAATTTACCCTGCATAGTAAAAATGCTATAAATACTCCTATATATGTTTTGATGCCCATGAGAGCTTTTTTTTTTTTTGCCATGCTGTGTGGCTTGTGGGATCTTAGTTCTCTGCCCAGAGATCAAACCTGGGCCCTTGGCAGTGAAAGCGTGGAGTCGTAACCACTGGCCCGCCAGGGAATTCCCGAGAGCTCATTTTTCTTGGGTATACATTTTTGGGTGATAGGGTAGGTTTATGTTTATAGTGGATACTGCCAAACAGCTTTCCAAAATAACAGCTTTCCAAAATAACTTATACTATACACTCACCCAGGGGGATTTAAAAAAAAACACAAATGTCCATACTTTATCACCCTGCAGAACGGTTCAGTAGGTCAGATATGGGACCTGGACATTGATGTTTTAAAAACACTTCACAGGGACTTCTCTGGTGGTCCAGTGGTTAAGAATCAACCTTCCAATGCAGGGGATACGGGTTCGATCCCTGGTCGGGGAACTAAGATCCCACATGCCGTGGGGCAACTAACCCCAGGTGCTGCCACTACTGAGCCCACGTGCCACAACTAGAGAGAAGCCCGCTCGCTGCAACAAAAGAGCCTGTGTGCCGCAACTAAGACCCAACACAGCCCAAAAAAACCCCAAAGAAACAAAAACACTTCACAGGTGATCATGCCACACAGCTCTGACTGAGAACCTCTGCTCTACTGGGTGTCTACTATGGCAAGACGTTTGACTAAGCATCGTACATAAAAAGTGAACACAACGAGGTGTCTGCTTGCATGGAGCAAAAGAAGAAAGACTTGCCAGGAAGTGACTATAAACCATAAAACGTAGGATAGGAAAAGTATTCTACTTGAAGCGTAGTAAAGGTCAATGGGAACATCTACACATCAAGGATGAATTAATTCTAGTAATGGGCAAGGAATGTAAATAGGGGAGGGATCATTAGGATGGGGGCTCCTGGAAGAAATGTCACTAAAGAAGCAATGAATCTTTTTCTGTCCCAGCCATAAGAAGCCAACTTGAAAAAACCCTATTCATAGGCAACTATGAATAAAAAATGACAGAATACAGTTGTAACCATTCCAATCCGGTCCCGGAAAGCCACTGAAATTAACAAAAGGAATAAAATTAAGGGACAAATGAGAGAAGAAAAGCATGAATAGGGACTTCCCTGGTGACGCAGTGGTTAAGAATCCGCCTGCCAATGCAGGGGACATGGGTTCGAGCCCTGGTCCGGGAAGATCCCACATGCTGCGGAGCAACTAAGTCCGGGAGACACAACTACTGAGCCTGTGCTCTAGAGCCCATGAGCCACAACTACTGAAGCCTGCGCACCTAGATCCCGTGCTCCACAGCAAGAGAAGCCACTGCAATGTGAAGCCCGTGCACTGCAACGAAGGGTAGCCCCTGCTCACCGCAACTAGAGAAAGCCTGTGCACAGCAATGAAGACTCAATGCAGCCATAAATAAATAAATAAATAGATAAATAAATTTATTTATTTAAAAAACAAAGAAAAAAGAAAAGCATGAACATAGATCACATGTCACTTATTCTTTGTGTGTTAGTAGAAAATTGAAGACAGAGGTTTAAATCCTCCCTAACACACAAACCTTAGATGGCAGGCTGGGTGGAAAAGTATTCAGAGGTAAAATACTTGACTTAAAAGCTGCCAACTTCAGCTCATAACATCTCTCTTTCCATCCATTATTTTTAAACAAATGGCAATCTTGGATAAAAAGACGCCCACAGGGAAACTTCTATTGAGACATACCCTACACAGGGGTAACAAGTAATACTTATCTGCATTTTCAAGGAAATTGAAGAGAATGTGGACTTTAAAGAACATTTTAAAAAATTCAAAGAACATAAAAAATTCAAAGAAGAGCTGAAAGGACATGAGAAGTGAGAGGCAGAGACTAGAGGAAAAAAATTAATACAAAATTAAACTGCTACATGTATACACGGAATACTTCTGGAAGGATTCTACAAGAAAGTAGTAATACTGGTTACCACTGGTGAGAAGAACTGAGAGGCTATGGTAGGAGACTTCCATTTGTTTGTATACCCATTTGTAGTAGCATTTGAATTTTTACTTTATTTGTATTGTGAATTCAAAACAAAAAAAATTTAAATCATTACATCTACTTATGTCCAACTCAGCAATAAGTATTTACCAAATTAAAAATTAGAGTGACTAGTCTAGTCAATGTGACTAGATACACTTTGGAAGCAGAAGTAAGATATTGCTAAAAATAGTCAGCAACATGGAAAAGTAGCCTTGAGAAAAATCACGATATGAAATTAAAGATAGAAAGTAGAGAGGGAAAAAATATATATTTGAAAAATAGACAATACAGCATAACTGATGTTGCTGAAGCAAGAGGCCAAAACAAATCAAAGGGAAAACTATAAAATTAACCAAAAAAGAGACACAAAGAGTAGGCTCTTCCAGAAAAAAAATCTGATATAAGATTATCAAATGATGGACTTCCCTGGTGGTCCAGTGGTTAAGAATCCGCCTGCCAAGGCAGGGGACATAGGTTCAATTCCTGGTCTGGGAAGATCCCACATGCTGTGGGGTAACTAAGCCTGTGTGCCACAACTACTGAGCCTGTGCTCTAGAGCCCATGAGCCACAACTACTGAGCCCACGTGCCATAACTACTGAAGCCCGCACACCTAGAGCCCGTGCTCCACAACGAGAAGCCACCACAATGAGAAGCCCACACACTGCAACAAAGAATAGCCCCTGCTCGCCACAACTAGAGAAAGCCTGCGCACAGCAACGAAGACCCAGCGCAGCCAAAAGAAAAAAAAAATTATCAAATGAACTTAAAAATTATAAAAGAAGCTTATAGATACCACACAGAAAAAGCAAGTTCACCAATGAAAGAAAAATATTAGGCTGACCCAAGATTTCACTACAACATTCAATACCGGAAGACAACAGGGCTATGGCAATGGAGTTCTGAGAGGGAAAATAAGAGGTTAAGAATTTATACCAGTCACATTATCATCCATGGTTAAAGTGCAAAGTAGGGAGAAGCTCAAGTATATATACACTTGATTATGCATAAAAAAATGTCTGGAATAATACACCTGTGTAGTGAGAAGTGGGTTCAGATGAAAGGGAGAAATTTAGTGTTTTAACATGATATTCTTCTGACGGGTCTGGGTTTTAAAATCATCATTATATAACAATTTTTATTTAAAAGAGAAAAAACATTCATGAAAGTTTCAAAAAACCTGAAGAGAGGCAGAAAATGATAACCATGAAGAAGTAGCCCAAGAGTCAACAATATAGAATCTAATTAAGATAAAAACACACACCGTTTTAGAAAGTTCACTTCCAGATTCCATAATGCGCAAACACAAAGGGATAATTTCTGTTGTCAGTAAAAAGTTGATTACTTCCTGCTCATCTGTTTTCACCAGGGCCCCTAAAGAAAATATGGACAAACAAAATTATTTCAGAGTCAGGGTTTCCAACTAAAATTGTTCATCCAGCTAGTTGTGGAACTTAACATACAACACAAACTGTGGTTTATTAAAAAAAAAAAAAAGAGGAAGAAAAGCACAGGTTGACTGTTATCAGTCAACACTAAAAGATCAGGTACCAAGTTTGGTCTACCATATAGTTAGCATCTGTTTAGCTATCTAAATAATTTTTCTATCACTCTTGGTAGGCATTCATACAATAATATCACCATCTCTTCTCCATATACCTTAGGTAAGAGAAAAGATTTCTACATCAGTATTAAAGCACATTCCCAGGTAGCAAAGAAAGGATGTCAGTCTGAATCCTACTTAAGTCACAATAGGCATAAACAAACATTACTTCCTGGTTATTCAATTGCCCTCTTTTCCCAAAGAGCACAAACACTGTAGGGCATACCTAAACAAGAAACACACACACCTGGATTCCAATTCTGGTTCCACAACTAGTTTACCTAAGTTTGACAAAGTTACCTTCCCTTTGCAAGCCTCTGTTTCTTTATAAAATAAGAGTTGGACCAATGACTTCTAAAATTCATCCCAATTCTATTACTCTGTTGGTTTCTAAACTTACACCACTGACCGGGTGTCAGACACAGTTCACTGATATCCTCTCCATTCTGCATATAGGGAGGCAGAGTCCCATTAAACAAATGACTGTTCCTTGAGCTGCCCAACGCATCACTAGCTTTTATATGAAAGGCCTTAGTTAACTGGACCTGTAATAACTAAAGTCAATCACTTCAGGAGAGAGTAATATCATTTACTTTAACCAGAACTGACAATCTACAAATGCTACATCTCTAAACAGCGCATACCATAATTTACTAACATGGCCTGCTGCAGATGGCAGATTATTATCTCACTTAGATTTTTTACATGTAGGTCTAAAGTCCATTTTGTTAATTTTGTATAGAGTACAAGGTATAGATCATGGTTCATTGCTTTACATATGGATATCCAATTGTTCCAGCACGATTTACTGAAAAAGACTATCCTTTCTTCACTAAATTCTCTTTGCAGCTTTGTCAAAAATCCAATTGACCATAATTGTGTGGGTCTATCTCTGTACTCTCCATTCTGCTCTACAAGTCTATCTTTTCTCCAATACCACACTGTCTTGACTCTGTAGTTTTCCAGTAGGTCTGGAAATCAGGTAGTATATGTCTTCCAACTTTATCCTTCTTTTTAAAAAATGCATATTCTAGTTCATTTGTCTTTCCAGATAAAATTTTAGGATCACCTTGTCAATTTCTATAAAAAAAATCCTACTGGGATTTTGTTAGAATTGCTCTAAATCTATGTATCATCTGGGGGAGAACGACATCTTAACGACATCTTAACGATAAACCAATTGATGAATATGGTGTATCTCTGCATTTATTTAGGTTTTGATTTCTTTTGTCCTTGTTGTATAGTTTTTAGCTATAGACTATGCACATATTTTGTAAGACTTACACCCAAGTTTTTCACGTTTTGGTGAAATTTCAATCTCTAACTGTTTAGTGCAAGCACACAAAAATGTAATTGATTTTTGTATAATAACTCTATAACTTACAACCTTGTTAAACTCACTAGTTCTAGTAGCTTTTTTCTGTAGATTCTTCAAGACTTTTCAATGCAGTTAATCATGTTGTATGTGAACACAGTTTTCTTTTTCCTTTTTTTAAAAATTTTTTTATTGAAGTATAGTTTCTGTACAATACTGTGCAAGTTACAGGTATACAATATAGTGATTCACAATTTTTAAAGATTATACTCCATTTATAGCTATAAAATGTAGCCAATATTTTATTTTTTCCTTTCTAATTTGTATGTCCTTTATTTTTTTTCTCTTGCCTTACTGCACCGGTAAGGATAACCAGGATGAGAATGAATAAGACTGGTGAGAATGAACATCCTTGCCTTGTTTTCAATCTTAGGGGGACAACATTCAGTTCTTCACATTAACTATGATCTTAACTGAAGGGTTTTGTTTTTGTTTTTGTACTTTATCAGGTTGAGAAAGTTCCCCTCTATTCCTGCTTTGCTGGAGTTTTTATCACGAATGGATACTGAATTCTGTCAAAGGCTGTTTTTATAAACTACAGAGAAGATCACATGATTTTTCATCTCTAGTCTGTGGATACGGTCAATCATAATGGCTGATTTTTGAAAGTTGAACCAGAATGATTTCCTGGGATAAAACCCACATGGTCATTATGATCCTTTTTACATGTTGTTGGATTTGATTTGTTACCATTTTGTTGAGAATTTCTGCATCTGTGTTCATGAGGGATACTGGTCTATAGTCTTTTTACTTCTTTTTCTGTTTTTATTATCAGAGTAATGCTGCCCTCACCAAGAGTTGAGAAGCCTCCTCTCCATGTTATGGAAAAGTTTTTAACAGAATTTGTGTTATTTCTTCTTTAAGTTTTTGGTAGAATTAACCAGTTGAAACCATCTGGGCCTAGAGTTTTCTATGTTGGAAGGTTTTTAACTACAAAAACTATTCAGCTTATCTCTTTTTTTTTTTTTGAGTGCACTCTGCCAGACCGTATTTTCAAAGAATTTGTGCATTTCACCTAGGTTGTCAAATTTATGGACAAAGAGTTATTAGCAGTATTATCTTATTATCTTTTTAATTGTCTGTAGAGTCTTTTATAATGCACCCCCTTTCATTTATGGTATTTGTAACTTGTGCCTTCTCTTTTATCAGTCTGTCTGGATAGAGGTTTATTAATTTTATTGAATTTTTTTCAATAAAAAATTGGGGTGGATGAAATGGGTGAAGGTGGTTAAAAGGTATAAACGTCCAGTTATAAGATAAATAAGTCCCAGGGGTATAATGTACAGCATGATGACCACAGTAACAATACAGTATTGTATGTTTGAAAGCTTCTAAGAGAAATCCTAAAAAGAGAGATCGTAAAAAGTTCTCATCACAAGGAAAAACAATGTTGCCTAGGTGTGATGATGGATGTTAACTAAACTTACTGTACTGATCATTTTGCAATATATACATATACCAAATCATGTTGTATACCAAAAACGAATACAATGTTATATGTCAATTATATCTCAAAAAACAAAACAAAAAAACACTGCTTTTGGTTTCACTGATTTTATGTATTGATTTTCTTTTCATATTTTCATTGATATCTAGTCTTTATTATTTCCTTCCTTCTGTTTGCTCTGGTTTAATTTGCTCCTTTTTCTAGTTTCTTAAAGAAAAGCTTAGCTCACTGATTGAAGACCTCTCTTTCTTTCTAGTATAAGCATTTAATGCTAATAATTTCCCTCTAAGCCCTACTTTAAGCTGCATCCTATAAATTTTGATACGTTGTATTTTTACTTTTACTCAGTTTCAAGTATTTTCTAATCTATGTTACGTATCACTTCATTTATATTCAAACTTGTCTGATAACCCTTGAACTGCAGGAAAAAGTCTAGGCCCAAACATTCACCTTCTGCTTGTACTCTCAACGACTTGGGAGAAACTGAGTTTCTAAAAATACATGCAAGGGTAGACAACTGGCTTAATACCGTCCAAGTACTGTTTCCACCCACCACCACAGTCAACATTTACCCTAACAACACATAAGTGCATCATCCAACCACAGTAGTAAAAAAAACAGCAGAAGTAGGATGATTTGAATTAGAATAATGAATACAAGTGTTTTCTTTTGGCTGGAATCATGTTGATGTTTTAAATCCTACACGAGACGTTTTTATATCTTACAAGCTGGAAAGAATATATTGGGAAAAAAGTTTCTAATTACAGTACCACTTGGGAGAAGATGTAAAAAACAATAACATTCATTTGGAGTATGAGATAACAGTTACTTCTTAAAAGTAGAATAAAATGTTCCTGAGAAATACCAAACTTTTAAATTATACTTCCTGATTCATGGTTTATAAACATAAGGATGTGAACACAGGTTGAACATAAAAATAATAACCAAACAAAACAAAGTTTGTATAACTAATGTTCTTATTATTTGGTTAGTATGTCGAGCAAAAACTATGAGAAAAAGACACTGAAAAAAGGAAGGGCAATTTAGGAAAGAAATCTTCTTGAATGTATTTACATTTCACAAATCTAAAGATTTTACTACCTAGGAGTCTAAGATCTGAAATAGCTGATATAGCGTTTTAGACACATCTCCCATAATAAATGTACATGGAAACATTAATTTGAGCATGCAAAAATTCAACGAGCTAAAACAGAAAGTAAATCCCTGGAATTATGGGAGAACAGCTCAGAAGTGACAAAGATGAAAAATCAAACCAAGAAACAAACTCAAATTCTTACTCCTGTAATAATAATCTTTTGGTTAACACTCTTGTTCTTTACTTTCCCTACAATTATTAAACATTTCTACATACACACTGAATTTAATCCCAAATGTTGGGTCTTACAGCCTTATTAACAATACTCAGAATGGTACTTGGTAAGAGCAATAATGTTCTGATATTCATTTATTAGTAAAAACTAATTTATTAGACTCAACCCCGAAGACAAAAATGAATAACTGGTGAACAAAAGCTACAAAGGAACAGACAAAACACCTAAGACCACTATTATGAATGATGATGATCCCAGGCTTGCGAAACGATCCTAATAACTTACCAATAACTCCAAGACTGGTTAGCCGAAGATACTCAAAGGGACGTGTTTTGCTGACAGTGTGCAAAAAGGGGTACAAAAAAAGTGGGATGTGTGCTGCAAGAAATGCTGACCTAAAAGAAAAAAATAATCACATTCAGAGCCCAGAGTTAATTTCTAAGGATTCTGAACATTCCCAGGTGGTTAATTCTATAAGGCCTATAACACTGCTTGACCAAGGAATCTCTAGGAAAGACTGTTACTGGTCATTAGTCTAGACCAGTGGTTCTCAGTTGGGGTGATTTTGCCCCCTCAGGGGCAATGTCTGGATATATTTTTGGTTGTCATACTGAAGGGATTGACATCCACTGGGCAGAGGCCAGGATGCTGCTAATCCTACAATGCACAGGACAGTCCCCTCTTATCCCCCTCCTCCCACCGCAAAGACTTAATCCAGCCCAAAATGTCAATAGTGTCAAGGCTTCAAACCCTAGCCTAGACCAATGGTTAAGAGAACACACAATTTTCCCTGTATTCAGTACCAAGTACTTTAAAAACTGATAAAATATCCAACTGCAAGTTTTAAAAAATAGGTCATAAAATGCACTTAAGGGCCCAAGAGATTCTCCTAGATGCCCTCCCTCATCTAGTTTATGGGTCAACAGTAATATTCACAGGTAGGAGCTGAGAAAAACTTATAAACCAAGACAACAAAATAAAGCAGCCATTATCAAGGTTTATCTGTTATGCTTAAATACTCTTTTTTGGTTAGAGCTTTCAGATACACTAAGTATCCTAAAAACATTTCAATCTGCAGCTAATATGTTCAGCAACTAATATGGAATCAGTCTATTACTTTATATAATTTATAATTATAACTTACAGGAGAGCCAACACCCAAAAATTTTAAGAAAGTACTCTTGCATTTTTAAGTACTTAAAAGTAATTTTCTTAGCAATGTTTCTAAAGTTCCGAAAGATCAATGCCAGCCTAGCACTCAGATTTTATAAGGAAAACCTGACAAAGAGAGGAAAGGCTTTAATAAAATGACTATTAAGTGCTTTAAGGCCATAAAAGTCACAAAGCAGATTCCTGAACAGAATCTCCCCTTTCTTAATTCGTCAGATATAGCAGGAAGGCAAAAGTGTCTCAATTTGAAAGCCAATTCTAATTTATTACAGAGGTTGCCTAAAATCCTGTGTTAAAAAAGATTCTGAAGCCAAATCTGGCTTACTATGTGAGAAAAAATGCTGAGTCCAAATACTAACTGAACTCCTACTAAATGCCATGCACTGTGCCTCATGCGTGGCACAGTGATGCCTACCATGGATTCAGGAGGGAGAAGTAGCTGTATGCCTGACCTTTCCTGAGAGGTGACCACCAATCCTTTAAAGTTCCTTGCTACCAATGGGTAAAAAGTAAATAAGACAATGGAATACTATTCAGACTTAAAAAGGAAGGAAATTCTGACATATGCTATAATATGGATGAACCTTGAGGATATTATGGTGAGTAAAATAAGCCAATCACAAAAAGACAAATACTATAAGATTCCATTTATAACGAGGTACTCAGAATAGTCAAAATCATAGACGGAAAGTAGAATGGTAGTTGCCAGGGCCTGGGGGGCAGAGGAATGGGGAGTTATTGTTTAATGCGTATAGAGTTTAAGTTTTACAGGATGAACAGAACTATGGAAATGGATGGTGGTGATGATGGCACATTATGAATGTATTTAATACTACTGAACTGTATACTTTAAAATGGTTCAAATGATAAATTTTACATTATTTATATTTTACCATAATTTGAAAAGGCAAAAAATTAATTATATAAGAACATGTTAAACAATACCATATTGTTACTACACTAAAATCTGGTGAATTAGAGACCAGAAATTCTTGAGGAAAAAAAAAGTAAAAGAAGAGTCCCAAAGATCCACACCCACACACGTGCACCCTACTGCATGACCCTCCTCTCATCATTCAGAAGTTAGGACCACATTCAACACAAACCTCTACCCACACACTCATTCAAAGTATTTACCTGGTTTCTGGGTGTGATGCTACACATTGCAATAATGCCAGAGCGTTGCAAACTCTGTTAGACTGGTGTGCTGTCAAGGTGGGTGGGTTGATAGATGGATAAATATTTACAATTTCCTAAAAATGGAAATCAGCACCAGATGAACAAGGAACAACTTTAATTCCCATGGTATGAAAGCAAATAACTTTAATTCCACGTATCCTATAAGAAGCGAACCATTAAAAGAGGGGGAAGAAATAAACAATACTCCTATCCTTTCATCATAAATATACCTGACTGAGACTATCTGAGACATTTCTACATATATCCCTAGGAAGACCTCTATGGAGGCAACTGTGGTCAACCATACTTCCTCCTATATCCTGCATCACCTGTTGAGGCTTTCACTTGAGGGACTCATATTTATAATCCCCCCTTTTGTCAACACCCTACTTTTAGTTGCAGTGATGAGATAGCTAGCCAGAAAGTGTTAGTAAATCAACCACAGTGACTCACAAAAAAGTTTCTCCTTGGTCAGGTAGCAACTGCAAAAGGGGGAGATAAGAACATGGGTATATGTGTGGGGATATGTACAAACAGCAGGGAATATATGTATTCTCTGCCGAAAGGCAATGATTTGCTGAACACAATTCCATTTATCTTAATTGTAAAACTTTTACACAGAAAATGTTCCTATAAGAAAGATTAGTTTCTTGGGTACGTGTTGTAGGGACAGAATATGAATTTACTTAATAGATTAAAAAAATTGATCTAATTATTGGGAATTATGGACAATACTTTAAAGGATGATCATTCTATCTTGGTTCTTAGGACTATACTGTATCAATTTATTCCCCACAAATGACCGTTCTGGTCAGAACCAAATTTCAGTTATTTATTCTTCAATGTACAAGAATACCCACCTTTAATCCTACAGCTGTTATACCTTTATCTTAACATTTTCTTTCCCCAGAATATACCTTTCAGTTCTTATACCTTCCTTTCCATCCCCCCCACCATGTAGTAAATATTATTTTGTTGCACTCTTAAAGTTGTGTTTCTCAAAGTGTAGCTCTTACACCATGTACATTGGAATCACCTGGGTGTGGGGGAGCTGCCTGTTAAAAATAGATTTTTCATCTTAGACTAAATATATCAAATCTCTTGGGTAGGATCCAAGAACCTGCACTTTAACAAGTACCTTAGACTTTTCTAAAACAGATTCTTACAAATGCTAACATTAAAAAATATATATACATTCTGGGACTTCCCTGGTGGTCTACTGGTTAAGGCTCCGTGCTCCCAATGCAGGGGGCCCGGGTACGATCCCTGGTCGGGGAACTAAGATCCCACATACTGCAACTAAGCCCGCGCACTGCAGCTACTGAGCCTGCATGCTCTAGAGCCCATGCACCGCGAGTAGAAAAGCCCGCATGCCACAACAAAAAGCCCACGTGCTGCAATGAAGACCCAGTGCAGTCAAAATAAATAAATAAACTAATTAAAAAAATAAAATTTAGGACTTCCCTGATGGTGCAGTGGTTAAGAATCCGCCTGCCCAGTGCAGCGGACATGGGTTCGATCCCTGGTCCAGTAAGACCCCACATGTCACGGAGCAACTAAGCCCGTGCACCACAACTACTGAGCCTGCATGCCACAACTACTGAAGCCTGCATGCCTAGAGCCCGTGCTCTGCAACGAGAAGCCACCGCAATAAGAAGCCTGTGCACTTCAATGAAGAGTAGCTCCCGCTCACCGCAACTAGAGAAAGCCCCCGTGCAGCAATGAAGACCCAACGCAGCCAAAAATAAATGAATAAATAAATTTATATTAAAAAAATAAATAAAGTTTTAAAAAATAATAAAAAGAAAAAAACCATCCTACCAAAGTTTTCATAATCATTTGGGCAAAGGCAGAGAGATACAAGTGTGATAAACAGGAATGACATGCAACTCATGGATATATACCCACCTGTAAAAGTGCTGCAATAGTACCAAATGAATGCCACAGCATGGGTGCAAGGTCAGGAACAGATTCTCTCTTTTTACTTAACTCCAGCAAAGCATTTTCCCTTGTCTCAGGACTGGACAGCTCATTGATCCACTGATAGATCTTTTCTCTATCCACCTGAGCCAGTGCAGTAGGCACAGGCTTCAAGTGAAAACAAGAAAGTAAACATGAGTTTCATGAGTCAAATCAAGTCTTACTCTGCAGTAGCCTTTGGAGGGAACATATTTTTTGTAAATACTAGGGGAGCTTTTCTAAATACATATACTTGATGTAAATGAATTAAATCTATCAAAATCTAAAAGGCACACACTCTTTAATAATTCCATGTTTAGAAATTTATCCTACAGGTCTACTTGGGCTGTACTGAAGATATACCAGAATATTTACTGCTGCACTATTTTAAAAGCAGAAAACTTGAAGTCTATCAACATCTATCAATAAGGAACTGGTTAAATATACAGGGGTACATTTTTATATGGAATACTACATAGCCCCTTAAAAAAGAGTTAGCTCTATACTGTGCTGATACTAAATAAGAAAAAAAAAAAAAAACAAAAAGGGTGCAGAACAGCATATACGCTTCCATTAACACACACATATATTCTTATATATTTATATACAACATTTCTAGAAGTACACATAAGAAACTGTTAACAGTAGTTACCTCTAAGGTTGGAATCTATATGGGAGACCTACTTGTCATTGTATACAATAAAATCTTCTGCATATAGTTTATACTCTTTTTTTTTAACCATGTGCCTATGATGGTTTTTGAAAGAAAAAGCCCTCCCCCACATTGCTCTTCCTTCCCCAGTAATTCCAGCATCCCCCTCCATGAAGCAGAAAATCTATGTAATTTGGAAAAACTCCCCCCTCTAATGATTCTTATACATATTGTACCTCCACCCCTCAGAGATTCATTCATTCCTTACTCGTGTAGGGACTATATAAACAGAACATGCTTTCTTTATTGTGCTAAAGAATCTCAATATTCCAAAAAATTTGAGCACTTCTATAATTCTTCACATTTGTCAAACAGGCTTGTTACCTTGGTTAAGTCCCTTAACTATTCTTATCTGGAAGATAAGATGGGAAACTAGAAAAATGATAACCATTGCTATTTCTGGCTCTAAAGTCCTAACAAATTCATGGTGATTTCCATCCCTAGCCCAATATTTTCTCACTTAATTTCCCCCCAAACCATGAGGAATTATAGGGTAGGTAGACAGAAAAAAGGGATCTACACTTGCAGATGAAACTACTAATGCTCAGAGGAATTAACTTGCTCAATTCACCCAAGTACAAAAGTTGCATATTCCAATCTTTCTTGAACCATATTACACCAGCTTCTCACACTATGCACATGTTCCCACTACACCTTAGTGTGATAGAATGATGACCTACCCATCGCACAGATATAAAAATAAGGAACAAAAAGGAAAACTGTGTTTGCTGAAGAACAGAATGAAGTCTAAGATGGACTTTGAGTAGTAGTCACATTTACTCAAGCTGAACAATTGCCTTCTATAAATGGAAGCTTGATTAGAAGCTTTTAGTTTAACGTTTATCATTTCTCTTGCTTGCTAGAATGAACCACAAGGTGTTCTGCTAAACTAGACTAAAATACCATGTAATTTAAGTCCTCTTTAAGTGCCTCAGAGTAATCTGCTAAAAGTTGCTTTGTAATTCCCATCAGTGATGCACCTCAAGAAAACATAGGCTCCTAAATGATGCAGAAGGAATAGTTTTCCTGCCCTCCGCTCCCAACAGCAAAAACAGTATGGTCCAAGCACTTGACTTTTCTATGTTGCCACAGATAGGCCCTTGACTTTAAAAATTATTTTTGGAAATGTAATTCCCACCAGAAGATAGGATATGTTTACATTTAGAGTATTACATCACCTTAAAAGCTCAGTAGAAACAAGGGCTAAAATTTTAGCTTTGGGTTTCCTGCCCACAGTCTCTTGGATGACCCACAATCCTAAAGAGGGCCCCACAGACAATGCTCCAGCAATATAGTGTCTATCCTGATTAGTCATTACTCATTCCTAGAGGCCTGTCATCCAGACACCACCATCAGTAGACTCCATCACCCTCTCTAAAGCCAATTTGTGACTTGTACCCAGCACCCTGTACCCTATCCTGTCCTCGGGAACCCTAGGTGAACAACGCCAGGCTGCACTGGTAGACACCAGTCAGCATATTGTGGCTTCTGAACACCAGGTCCTATCTCCACATATGATGTTTCCAGAGCTGGCTTGACTACAGCAGAGGAGATCGTGCCCCTGGAGTGGTGCTGGCACTCTGGAGGGTCAATATCTGGTGCCTACTTGGGTCCCTAAGGCCATGACAACCTGCTGCCAGTAATACTCCAACTTCTGCAGCCTCCATTGGACTTTAGTTCTAAGAGAGCTATGGACGTCAGGTAGGTGGTAATGTGGCCCTCAGGTATAAGCTTAGAGATGAGTTCTGCAGCCACTCTAACAACCAGAAGGCAGTTAGGGCAGTTTGGTACCAGGAAATATCTGAGGTAGGGACCCTCCTTTTCATCACCCCTGGTGAATTTTGCCCCAAATTTAATAGGAGGAGTTAGTTTAAACCCACTGAATACCTATTTGTTATCGGATGAATACAATTATTTCTTAAAATAAAAGTGAGAGCTCACATACATAGTGCTTACTCTGTCAGGCACTGTCTTAAATAAATACTTGTCATTACCACCCTCATTTCATAGATGAGAAAACTGAGACGTTATTTAAAAGTTAAGTGGCAAAGCCTAGGATTTGAATTCAGGTAGTCTGGCAGCAGAGTCCATACTCTTAACTGCCTTGCTAATGCTGCTTCTCACTTGCCTGAAAGATTAGGTCTGATCTAAACACAACTTTCCAAAAAACTATTTCCTGTGACCTAGACAAAAGAAATAGGAAATATATAAAAATCTCAGACAAAAATTAAAATGTTACTGCTGTTAGTTCAGCAGAATCTGAAAAACAATCAACACCCATGAACAATATCATTGATACTAAGAGAAATTCTCTACTTATTGAGATTATGAGGTACTTAATAACCATCATTTTAATGGGAAAAGTCAGTGAAATAGTTTGACATAGTTCCCTATGTCAAATCATGGCTCAGATGGGCATAATTCAGCTAGTGATAACCACCAACACACACACACACACACACACACACACACACACCCCTTCCCTACCAACATTAACAAGTAATTTTATAACACACAGGGACAGTTAGTTATTTTGGAGAATAAAAAGGAAGTATTTTTGCTCTTTTTTTTTTTTTTGGCCGTGCTGCTTGCCTTGAAGGATCTTGGAACCCGGGCCCCGGCAGTGAAAGCTCCGAGTCCTAACCACTGGACCGCCCGGGAATTCCCATATATTTACATTTTGAATTACGCACTGATTTCTATATTAACTTATATTACCAGACGACTGATAAAATACTTTGGACTTCATCCCTGAATAAAGCCCCAAAGCACAACTCCAGCATCTTACTAGATCTTGATGGTAATAAAAACCCCAAATGCATCTGACTCTCCTTCTGAATCCCAAAGATCGTTTAGGCACACCTGTCACAAAAATGTTAGAATCTGAAAATTGATGCCTTCCTAAAAGGGAGTGGGAAGTAAAAGAGGGGGTGGGTAGATGAGGAAAAAGAGGGAACTGTACTGTACTTTTATTTATTTATTTATTATTATTATTATTTTTTTTTTTGCGGTACGCGGGCCTCTCACTGTTGTGGCCTCTCCCGTCGCAGAGCACAGGCTCCGGACGCGCAGGCTCAGCGGCCATGGCTCACGGGCCCAGCCGCTCCGCTGCATGTGGGATCTTCCCTGACCGGGGCACAAACCCGTGTCCCCTGCATCAGCAGGTGGACTCTCAACCACTGCGCCACCAGGGAAGCCCTATTTATTTATTTTTTAAAATTAATTAATTTATTTATTGGCTGTGTTTGGTGCTTGTTGCTGCACACAGGCTTTCTCTAGTTGCGGCGAGCCGGGGCTACTCTTTGTTGTGGTGCGCAGGCTTCTCATTGTGGTGGCTTCTCTTGTTGCGGAGCACGGGCTCTAGGTGCGAGGGCTTCAGCAGTTGTGGCACGCGGGCTTGGCTCCAGAGCGCAGGGTCAGTACTTGTGGCACAGGGGCTTAGTTGCTCCGCGGCATGTGGGATCTTCCCAGACCAGGGATCAAACCTGTGTTCTCTGCATTGGCAGGTGGATTCTTAACCACTGTGCCACCAGGGAAGTCCCTGTATTGTACTTTTAAAAAGCATGGTTTCATTGAATGATCACAGCACCGTGGTTATAATCCTCATTTTACAACTGATGGAACTATGAGTAAACGGTGGGCAGACTTCCTCCTCCTCCAATTCTCTATTTAAAGGTTACCTCTAAAGATTCCTAGTTCAATTGCTATAATTCTTTAAATTTATAATTTACTAATACATTTCTGAGGCTGTGGCTGATACAATCTACCAGCACACACCGTCCAGTGGTAGAGAAGCAAATTTATCTGATTTCCCTTTTGGAAACTACCTAACTTAAACACATTAACAATAACGGCAGGATACTACCACAAAAGCAGAGGGTAGCATTTCTTGAATTGAAATCTCTGGATCTTTTCCTCAGAAAAATACACAATTTCAAACTGTTTTGCATATAATTTATTTTTACCTAAAATTTATACATAATTTCAGGGAACTCACAGATCCTGCCTGTACCCCTTTTACAGACCTAGAATTAAGAACATGTTGTCAAGTTTAAGAATAAGAAAGACCTTGGGAATTCCCTGGTGATCCAGTGTTTAGGACTCTGACCTTCCACTGCAGGGGGCCCGGGTTTGATCCAGGGATCGGGGAACTAAAATCCTGCAGGCCGTGTGTGGTGCAGCCAAAAAAGAATTAAAAATAATAAGAAAGGGCTTCCCTGGTGGCGCAGTGGTTGAGTTGAGCCTGCGCGTCCGGAGCCTGTGCTCCGCAAGGGGAGAGGCCACAGCGGTGAGAGGCCCGCGTACCACCAAAAAAAAAAAAAAAAAGACCTTGATTTGCAAGTAACTACACAAGTACATAACTGGAATGCACACTGGATTGGGAGCTAGAAGTGGCTTCAAAACAGTTTTGCCATTTTTACCATTGTGTGACCTAGAATAAATCATTTACTTTTCTAAGCCTCCATTTTATCATTGGTTATATGAGGGAACTAAATTAATTATCAAAGTCTCAGCTCTAAAATCTCAAAAATTTCTTTCTTTAGTTACAAGTGAGAGACTAAACTAACTGGCTACAAAAAAATCAGTTTGGGTTTCCCTGGTGGCGCAGTGGTTGAGAGTCTGCCTGCCGATGCAGGGGACGCGGGTTCGTGCCCCGGTCCGGGAAGATCTCACATGCCGCGGAGCGGCTGGGCCCGTGAGCCATGGCCGCTGAGCCTGCGCGTCCGGAGCCTGTGCTCCGCAACGGGAGAGGCCACAAAAGTGAGAGGCCCGCGTACCGCAAAAAAAAAAAAAAAAAAATCAATTTTACTGAGGTACAATTTGCATACAAGACAACTTTTAAGTGCACCCATTTAAGTGTACATTTCAATGAATTTTGAGAAACCTATATACCCAAGTAACCACCACCACAATCAAGATACATTACTGGACATTCCATTATCCCCCCCAAATTCTCTATACTCCTTTCAGAAAACCCCACACCCAGCCCTCTACTATAGACTAGGTTTGATTTTTTCTAAGAACTTTTAATAGGAGGCAATGTTTACTGAAATACTATGTGCCAGTCACTGTGGATTACCTCAAATTATTCTCAAAATTCTAAGAGGAAACAGGTTCAGGGAGGTTTAATATACTGAAGTTTACACAAGCAAGTATATGGCAGAATTACATTTAAACTCTAGTCTACTCTCTAGAATCAGTGAGTCCTACTTTGTCTATAGGACTGAAATCACAAATATTCCTCCAAGTTGAAGAAATTATTTAAGAACCCAATACAGAAGTTTAAGTTTGATATTCTGTTACAGTTGGATTTGAGTAAATAGTGGGTTCAATTAACATACCCAGAGGCAAAGTCATTTATGAGAAGTCTGATTTGAACTATTAGTTATCACCCTCAACACTTCCAACATCAAAAACAAGATCAATTACATGTAACTATATACTTTTAGCTATAACCTACTTAGAGTCAGTGGTCCTTTCCTTTTAACAGATGTGTTAAAAAATGTCTGTACTATCAACTAGGAGGGACTCATTCTCCTCCTTCCTGTTTATTGGTTTGTATGTGGAAAATGTATTTCAAGTAACATTTTTCTTTCAGTGAAGCTTAAGACATTTATCAAAGTGAGTCACCAATGGTTAACTCCAAGTGTCACTAACACAGGGTACTGATAGTTGGTCTTCCACTTCTGAAAAATCTTAACAGAATGTGAAAAGAAGATATTTAGAACTTAGAAAAGATCCACATTTACCCATAAATGGGAAAGAAATATGATCCCCCCTCTTGAGTAAACTAAAAAATTGTTGTTGATGGCTCTCTTAAACAGAAAATGGCCAAATCTATCAATAAAATTTCATGTTCGAGGACCAAAACAGCTGTTGGTTTTCTTATCGATGAATACATGATAGTGAATAAAAAATGGAATTAGATTGAAATAGAGATTATTTCTGGTCTGGAGATGACTCAACACGTGGCTTTGGGTGTCTACATAATGATGATATAACAAGAAAACACCTTTCTTAATAGTGCCAAAGGGAAACACTAAATTAGCTTAACTATCCTCATATCTTTATAAAATATGGGCCAGAATGTTCTTCAAAATAACTTTTTAAAAATGGAAGTGAATAAACAAAGAAAAGTTGGTTAATTTGCTTAAATCTTCAATAGGAGACAGCTGTCTGAATTAGATCCTTCAGAGTGCTTAATGTTCTTTTTACTTGCCAAAGAGGAGGGGTCTAGCACTGCTTCAGCGAAGAGATATAAAATGACTAATGCAGCTGCTGGTTATATGGAAAGTGAGGAAAAAGCAAGGGTTTAAGGATGTCAGAATTGCCACTGGAAATTAGTGGGGACAAAAAACGAAGCATACCCAATGCATCTCCTAAAGGTTTACGTTTGGCTGTTTTAGATCACTAGTATAACATTCATTACCAAAGACCCATTGTATGTGAAGATCTGTGGTACTATTAAGCT
Source organism: Lagenorhynchus albirostris (assembly GCF_949774975.1). NCBI lineage: Eukaryota > Metazoa > Chordata > Mammalia > Artiodactyla > Delphinidae > Lagenorhynchus > Lagenorhynchus albirostris. The sequence goes on from NC_083100.1 coordinate 19,161,731, forward strand.
GAAGCAATCTTCAAGGTCCATAACAGGTGATTTGTTACTTTGCTGAGGCAGGAATTAGAGTCCCAAGGCTGAAGTCTGGGAGCAAGTCTTTTAACCAATGAATGAACCTAGCCAACCACTGAGCACTCTCTTATTCTTATTTAAAACAATCCTGTGGGGTATTTCTGTTTCTATTTAGTAGATGTGAGAAAGAAATTACATTCTGCAATGGCAATAATGAAGATGTTAAGATGTATTCTGCAAAGAATGAGAAGAGTCCACTATACTACAAATTGCTGGCATAATAAAATACTAAAGGAAAGAGTCAAAATTTAAGACACATCCCAAATGATCTCAATTCCTCCATCTAGTGAATAACATCCTGCATTCGTATGTGATCACATTCTCCTTTGATAGTACTATCTCCCTAGCTGAAGTGATTTACTTGTTATTTAAAAAAAAAGAAATAAAGATACACACAAATTTTCATCATTAGACAAAAAGTAAGCATCTTCTCAAGCTGTTTAGATTACTGCAGGCACTGCTGCATGTATTATTAACTCCTCAATTTCTAGTGAGGGATATATACCATTAGTGTCCCTTTACCCAGATCAGAATAACACAGGCAGTTTAGCCTAATGGAAGGCATTAAGGGTTGGGAAAGAGGTGGCTCAACTTTTTTTTGCTTCAGATTCACTAACCAAATATTCCAGTGAATGAGTGGTACAAATGAACTTGTCAGAGCTTTTGTGTAGTCCAAACAGCATAACAGGTTAAAAAGTATCAAAAGCTCAATTTCTAAATAAAGGTAAGGCACTATAAATTTACTTGAAGAAACACGTACTGAGTTTTTAAGTAATGAACCACAGCTCTAATATCTGTTCAAAAGATGTATTAGGGAGCAACTGAAAAGGAACTGAATAGGTAGAGTCTGGGGAGGCACAGGGGAAAGAGCAGCTTGGTATCAAGCCTAGAGAAGACAATCAGATTTTGAGAGATGGATGAGCCAACCTTAGCAGAATCCTTTGTTTAACCTGCCCCCCTCCTACCAGCAACAACCTCATTTTCTGACTAGCTTCTTCCCATATTACATGTAAAATCTGGAAGAAACAAAAGAGCTGGGGAAATTGCAGTCATCTAGTTAAGAGATATATAAAAGGTACCTCTCTCTGTGAAAAGTTACAAACACTTTAGAAACTTGGTGCCAGGAGGCAGAGATGCCACTTGCCCTGGAAATGACAATGCTGTCTATAGCCTAGTCACACTCAGCTCACTTTCTGACTTTAAAGTTGAGGCAACTTTTGTCCTCTATTTAGGATTTATGTTATTTTGCCTGGTAATGCAACTTTAGTATATTACTCTCTCCTTAAGTCACTTCACCTTGGTTAAACTGAAAAAGTTGGATGGGCATTCAGAAGAATATGCTCGAATCACAAGATCCTGTCTGCCCATTACGGCTATTTGCTCTCAGTAGTCACCTCCCTCATCTATACGGCGTCATTCAGCAAAATATTTCAGCCCTTACTTGGTGCCAGGAACTGACTTGGCACTGGAGTAACCATATAAACAGAACCCACATGATCCCTGTCCCTGACCTCAAAAGGGGGACAAATAACAAACAAGTAAATTAATACATGAATTACAAATTGGGATCAATTCTTTGAAGGGTACTCTAACAGAGAAAAGTTGGGGGGTTACAGAACTACTTTAAATAGGGCGGTCAGGGACGGCAGCTCTAGGGAGATTTAGACAGAGACCTGAGGGAAAAGGAGCCGGACACCCACATGGGTGTGTGTGTGTGTGTGTGTGTGTGTGTGTGTGTGTGTAAGAGATGCAACCTGGAATGGAAAAGCGTTAAGTAGAAGAGATGTAACGGCGGCCAGTGTAGCTGGAGCCTGCGGAGCAAGTGACAGAAGAGACTGAAAACCTGGGTAAGGAACATAACGTTCAGAGGGCCTTGTAGGCCAAGGCAAAGAGTCTGGATTTTCTCTCAATGCAATGGGAGACCACAGGATTACTTCACATAGGTTAATTTACACTATCTGTTTTTCTTGGTAAAAGACCACGATGGTAAAATGAGATGTGTGAAAAAAGGTTTTAAGCGCAGAGAACCGTCAGTCGGACATAGTAACTATTCGCTTCGCCAGGTCTCGGATTTTGCATCTGTAAAGCAAGTGGTTTGAGCTAGAAGCCATTTCCTCCCCGCCGCGATGTGCCTAAGCAGGGAGCTCCAAGAGCACGGGCAGTGTCAGGCGGACTGCGGAAGTCCCCTCGCCCCCGCCAACGCCAAGCACGGAACTGGCGCCCTGAAACTGTTGGTCAGCGAAATGAATCAATGAATGGCCCGTCCGGGCCGCGAGGGAGGCGCTCCAGCCGCGGGACCAGGCCCCGGGGCCAGAAAAGAACGCGCTACGCGGCGTCAGAGGCCGCGGGAGCTGGCAGGCGAGGAAAGTGGGGGCCGGCTCCGCCACAGCCAAGCGCGGCGAGGAAGGGGGCCGGGGCTTCGCGGGTTGAGGGCAGGAGGAGCAGGACTCCCAGCCCGACACAGGGAGCTAGGAAAGAAGGCCGAAACGCCGGGCTGAGGAGGCGTCCTGGGCCCAGGCTGGGCGGCCCAGCCACTTACCGCAGCCGTTGCCAGACTGTGCATGTTGGGAGCGGCCGCCGCTCTCCTCCCACCGCCGGACACGCCCGACCCGCGTCCCACCTTCAGCGCCTCTGCCGCTGAAGCAGATAAGCCGCCACAGCCGCCATCCGCCTCCGGCTGGCTCCGCCCCTTCGCAGCCCCTCTGACCTTTCACCCTTGACCCCGCCCACACAACCTCTTCCCGCCTCCCAGCTCTTGGAGCTAACAGTTGTAGAGTTTGTCCTTTGTCCCTTAAGTTTCAGGACAGGAAGGACATCCGCCACCTACTAGTCCCCGCATCCCCGGCTTGGAGCAGGTATCTCCAGAGAAGGGCGTGAACTCTGACCCTTCTCCGGAGGCCAGTGAAGGGCGGGAAAAGCCGGGCAGTCCCGGGAGGACAAGTAGTGCGCATGCCCAACTGGGCTGAGTAGGAGGGAAACGGTGGGAGGGCGAAAGTGTATGAAGTAAGAAGTGCGCATGCGTACTACGGTCAGGGCTGGGGCGAGACTTCGCTCGGCACTGGGGCGGGGCGAGGGCGTAGAAGGGGCGGAGTTTTCAGGCTGGCGCGCACGCGCCTCATCTGGTCGCGTCGGGTGTGCGTGCGTGCGTGCGTGTTTGCGTGTGGTCACAGTTCCCGCCATCAGCCGCTCTCCCTGACTGGGGGAGCGAGCGGCCCCTCTTTTTCGTGCCCGGTGTCCCTTCCTTCCTAACCCCCGGCTCCTCCCCCTCCGTGAGGACTCCGTGCTTCCGGCAGGCCTGTCCGAGGCTCCGGACTCGCAGGCACAGGTAAGGTGGGCCCGGCGAGAGTCTCAACTGAGCCTTTTTATCTTGGCGCCCCAACCCTGGCTCCCCTAGCTCCCCCGGCCCACCCACCCCGTGCGGTCCGCCCACTTGGCGTTCACTCTTCTGGAGTTCGCCCCGCTGCTGCTCAGCCCGCCCCCATCCTCGCGACGCCCCCTCTGGCCTCACAGATACTCCACTTAAGTCTTTTCCCAGGCTTTTCCTCTCCTTTGACCTGGTCTTTACCGTCACTCGCTCCCTCCGCGACCCGAACCTGACCCCTCTTTGCTAGGGGCTGTTGTCGTCCGCCACTCGTCCCTTAGAGAGGCCTGCTATCTCTTCAGGTGACTTCCGTTGCCGCACGTCCATCAGGCCTTGGGATGTGATACTGTTTCACTCTCTTGGCTGTTCTTCACCTTCTCTTTACTAACCATTTCTCACTAAAAGGCATGATTTGTATTTTTTAGTGCCTTTGGTTGGTCCCCATCTCTAGCCATCAGATCAGGTTGTCAGGTTTACCTGTTTTAGGTCATGATCCGTGAAAGGAAATGATAATTGACGACAAAATTCTGTCTGAAGAGTTGACCTGTAGTGGTTTTGTAATCCTTTCAAAATTTAGGCTCTGTGTAAATACCTTTTTTGGGGTGGCAGTGTCTGACAAGTCTCTAACAGGAAAAGCTATCAGAGGATGTCAAGTAGGCAGTTGGGATATACTGGGTTGGAGCTCAGAGGAGAGCTCTGAGCTGGATATATAAGTAAATGTATATAATATATAGATGTCATCTGTCATGTTGATAGTAATTGAAGCTATGGATGTGGATGAAATTACCTAAAGAGAGTACAGTGCTAGAAAAGAAGGGGACCTAGGATGGAGCACCTGAGGGATTCTTGGTGTTTAGTAATCGGATAGAGGAGTACAGGTCTTGTAGAAAAGGTAAAGGAAGTTATCAGTAATGTTGAATTCTGCTGCAAGGTAAAGTTGAATGAGGACTGAAAGGCCTGTTGACATCAAAGTAATCGATGATCATAGGGAGAGATGTTTGATGGAGTAAAATGGTTATCTGTGTTCAGTCCTAGGTTGTTCTCCTTTTACTCTTCCCTTCCACCCTGTGCTTTAAATTCTACCTGTATATTGATGAGAAGTTTTATTTCCAGCGTGTTCCCTTTGTTTTCAGCTCAAGATCTAAATAGCTAACTGTCTGCTTGACATCTCAACTTGATTTTTTTTCTTAGGAATTTCAAATATAACATGTCTGAAACCAGTCTTAATTCTCTTCATACGCAAATGCTTTCTCTTCTGGTATCCTGTTTCATTAAGTGGTATATCCATTTATCCATTTACATAGTGTAGAAACTTGAAAGCCCTCATCCCATGTATCTATACCCTCTTCAGGTTCTGTTAATTCTTACTTTCACTGTATGTCTTGAATATATTTCTGTACATTTTCATTAGCACTTTTCTAGTTCAAGTCACAGTCCTCTCTCACCTGGACTTAATGTTTGCTATATTCTCATCTGTAAAGTGGGAATAATAATCACCTTATTGGATTGCTATAAGGATTAAATTAAATAACCATGGTAAGCACCTGATGTAGAGTAAATAGCCAGTGAGCATTCATTGTTATTGTAATTGTCGTTATAAGCCGAATCACTTCAATACTCTCCTGTCTGGTTGTCCTAATTTCTTTCATTCTTGCTCCTTTCACTCTCTTCCCCAGACCCAAACAAACCACATCACTTTTCCATTCAGCAGTAACACATCATTTCTCTGCTTAAAAACCCACCCCGGTCCTTAAATCAGGTACCCGATTATAATCTTTCATCATGCCCGAACTTTATCCATTTTTCAGAACTTTTAATTATATATTTACTTGTGTGATTATTTAAAATGTGTCTTCTACTAGAATATGGGTTAGGAACTATTTCATTTCTATTTCTCAAGAATTTGTTAAATGAATAAATAAATTGGAGCTTGCTATAAGAAGCATCATGTCTTTGGGAAACACCAGCTTATTGATATTCTTGTCATCTGATGACAAACATCTTTTTTCACTCTGCAGACAAATTAAAGGACACAAAAGACCAAAGGGTTTTCCAGCTTTGGTTGATTTTACCCATTCTTATGTCATAGAATCATTCAGATTTTAGCCTCTTTGAATTGGAGATAAACTTTATCTAGGTCAACTTCTCTCTTTACTTTCAGCGACCACACTAATTTTATCTCTTTGTGCATTTGTTTTATGGATCTTTTTAGGAAAGAAAGCCCTTAGAAATCAGAGCAGTGTTTATATATTTTAACAACAGGTTAAACTATGAGATCAGTGAAGATGAGGTTTCCAAAAATTTATATAAAGGAAAATTCCATGTTTAAGTAAGTGGTTGGTGGTAGTTATGGAAGAAAATACTAAAATTTAATAATTTGTGTGTGTAGAACGGGATTTATGTTGAGAAATTGAAAATTAAAAGTAGGAGTGCCAAACACAGAAGCATTTGGATTTATTTTGTAGATAGTGATGAGCTGTTAAAAATGTTTGGGAGAAAGTTTCAGTTAAGCAAGATGAGTAAATTCTAGAGATAAGCTGTACAACATTGTACCTATAGTTAACAATACTGTATTGTACACGTAAACGTTTGTTAAGAGGGTAGATCTCATGTTAAGTATTCTTACCACAGTAAAATAAAAAAAAAATGTTTTAATGTTTGGGAGGGGTATTAGCATCAGTAGCACATATTTTCGCATTTACTAAGTGCCTGTTATTTTGTTGGGAGTACAAAAGAAAATAAGACAGGGCCCCTCCACCCTCCCCCTGCCCCCTTTAGAGAGAAAGTTAAGGAGACACACTTTAGTTGGTAAGAGATAAAAAAGAATAGTCCTTTAGAAAAGGTATTATAGGGTAAAGGATTTATTGGATAGAAAAATCTTGAGAGAATGGAGACTGGAAAGTGGTTGCTACAAATCATTGGGGATGCGATAAGGTAGTGGTTAAAAACATGGCTTCTGGTGCTAGACTTAGTTTTGTCTCTTATTGACTCTGTAACCATGCATAAATTACCTGATCTCTCTAAGCCTCAGTTTCCTCATTTGTAAAATAGAGATATTAATAATCCCCATCCTTTAGGATTGTTGTGACGATTATGAGATATTGCATGTATGGTGCTTAGTACTGTGCTTAGTAAATGTTGCATAATAAATATTAGGTGGGAAGAATGGCAAAGTGATGCATTTCTGAATTAGGGTAGTAGTGATGGAAAGACTGTTTTAGATAAATGAGAATGAGGTTAAAGCTGATGCTAAGATCTTTTTGTCTGAATGACAGTGGAAGGACAAATGTAGGGAAGTCTGGGGAGTCTCTTAAAGAGGGCGTGGACTGTGTCATGTTCACATGTGTATCCCTAACACAGTGCCAACAGATTGGAGTAGCTCAATAAATGATTTTTTACCAAGTGAACAAACGAGTTTAAAGTTGACGTTATAGTATTCAAGAAGGCAGTGAGAAATGTTTGGGTAGAGCTTCAGGGAAAGTTGAGGCTTTGAGAGGCCTAAATTTGGGAAACAAGCCCATGAAGATAGTTTTGAAAGAAAAGTAAAAGCCAAGTTTACCCACCTTTTGAAATTTGTATCAACACATCATGGAAGTGGTATTTTAAGATTTAAGACATCCAGTTATGTAACAATGTTTATAAAGTCAACAAAGGATATATTCTTTTTTCATTGCCTTCTTAGTTTCAAAATGTAGCAGGAGTAAATTAAACAAGACACAAATTGATGAAGGTGCATGCTCCTGGAGTCCCTCATTTTCCACAGCAGATATATCCCTAGAGTTCTGTTGATTATGTGTGTGTGTGTATATGTGTATCTTGAGCATTAAATGTTTTCTATAAAGTAATTTGTGGTTTTTAAGTAGTCAAAGGGTTAATTTTTGTTGTATAAAATTTTGTAACAAAATTTTGTTGTATAAAATTGTATAAAAATTTTAATTCTGTAAATGAATTTTTTTTAAAAAAGGCACACTTACATTTTCTTTAGCTGAGTTGATGGCTCCCGGAGAACTGGCATAGCTGCAGAATATGAGTAGTTCCCCAAGAAGAGCGCATTGCCTTTGGCACAAGGATCAGAATAAAGGTGAATTGTTACTACATAGGGTTTTTCAGTAAAAGTCACTGAAAAGTAAGTAATGTTTTTATTTTGGTTATATGTTTCCAAGAGTATGCAAACTGGCAAGAATTGACAGTTTTCTTCTATTTTGTAGTAATAGTTTTGTGCTTTAGCACGCTTTCTTAAACCACAGAATACCCTCTGGATAAGAATGTTTTCAAAGAAGTACCTAAAATATGAGCATTTAAATAACTGTAGAGGGTATAGAAACATTTTTGCCAGTGTGGTTGATTGAGCTTTCATAGACTGCTCAAAATTGAACAGTAATTTTAACAATAGTGAAGAAATTTAGGGAATGGGGAATCTCTTTGGATGTATTTAAAGAATAATTGGTTTTCCTTGTACTTTGTCTTCCTAATATTGCTTTGATAGTGAATTAACATTACAGAGTTCAGTGAAACCTTGTCTTTGTCCTAGGTTCATAGAAAGTTTAACTGTTACTGGATCATGCTAGATACCAAAAAGGAAACTTAGTGTTCTTTCTCTTAACCAGGTAGGGCAAACCCTGATAATATGATCAGTGTACAAAAGTAAATATAGTTAATTCATTTAGTGCAAGAGCAGATAATGGACTAGCTTGAGGCATTAAGAAAAAATCTTATTGATTCTGCCAATTTTATGTCCTGTACCTTTTAGATTTTTTCTCATAGAAGAAAGAGAGATTGCTAGTAGAAATGGTTAAGAAAATGTTCAATATCTGATGTAAAATTTTATACAAACCAAAACTCTGCATCAAAATGTTTGAGAATTATATCTAGAGAAATCATGTATTACATATAGAGAGAATTATATAGAGGGAAACAGAAGTAACCAATAAAGTTTTTTTATTGAACTTTCAAATCTTCATCTCCAAATCTTGTTAAATAATCCAATTTTTAAAAATATGTTTTTGTTGGAGGAATTCAAGGTCAATGTCCTTTACTTGTGTTTTGGTCTTTAAGGTAATTTAAGATAATTGGATTTTATGTTATTCGCTTTTAATTTGGCACCCTGACATAAGGAAAGATGAGGTAATTTGATAAACCTCTTTCTTTAAGTGGAGTTTCTTCATTGAACAATAAATTATATGAATTCCAGTTTAGGCAAGTTTACTAATGTTTTTTGTTTTAATAATGCATTCTGTAACTGCATATTCTTGTTTTTCATAAATGATTTTTCTCTCATTGAATCTTAACAAGATATGTGGACAGCTTTGCATTTAGGAGAAATTCAGATGCACATAGAAAAAGCCTATATGTAGTATTCAGAAGATGAGGTATACAGTGCAGAGTGATACTCTTGCAGAGAGCTTAGTAAACATAATCCTATATCGGCCATATAAAAGGGATTTATGGTTCTGGTATCTGCTGCTGTATATTTTAACAGTAAATCGAATAAAGTTGATAGTGTTGATTTGTTCATTATTCTTGAATAATGAGTTTGTTTATTGTGTGCCAGACACTGTCCCAGTGGGGATGCAAAGATTAAAGAACATACTCCCTGTCTTCAAACAGCAAAGTCTAGCTAGAGAGAGACAAAGAAGTAAATAGACAGTTTATAATACAATATGGTAAATGCTCTACTAGAGGTAAGCACAGGGTACAACAGAAGAGAAAAGCATTCAATGCTGTCAGTGTGGATATGGGGTGAGAGAAAAAGTGAAAGATAGCTAGGAAAGCCTTCTTAGAGAAAATAATATCTAAATTGAGTTTTGATTTTATAGCCAGGAGAAGAAAAAAAAGGGGGTGGTGGGGGATGGGGAGAGTAGGTAAAAATCCTGCAGAGGTAGACTGCAGTGTGTGCAAAGGTACAGTGGCTTGAGAACATATGCCTTTTTTAGGGAAATTGTAGGTAGTTCAGATGGCTGGATTTGGAGGGTTTGTTGGGGATAGAGAGGTAAGCAGGGCCTGGATCATGAAGAGTGTTTATGCCATGTTAATGAGTCTAGATTTAATTGTGAGGGCATTGGGGAGCTGTTGAATGATATTGAAGAGAGTGATGTGATTTGACCTGAAGTTCACTATAAAGATGTCTGGAAGGTATATGGAAGTAGAAATGACAACCTTACCTTCCATTTCCAGTCCAATACCAATAATCATCAAGAGAGAAGTCAAAGATAACTCATGTTTCTGGCATGGGCAACTGGAGTAGGAGAGGGGCCACATATTCTTGGCAGTGCTGAGAGAGTGGAAAAAATCTCAAGGCTGTATCTAAAGATGAAGCACCAAATTATTAATTGTAAAAAAAAGCATTACAAACACATTGCTGGCCCAGATTTTGTAGTTACTAGTTTGAGCAAAACGTCACATTAACAGGTCTGTAAACAGCAGTGGCCTCTATTACTTTGATGGATTCATACATCCAGCCAATTATGCTATCTGAATCTGGCCACAATTAGGCACTCAAAAAATTTGATGAGATGAGTGAGTAATAGTAGAGGACTTACAATGCATAATACCTTTAACTATTCAAAGTGGTTTCATATCTCTCTTTAAAGTTATTCTTAGCTGTTTGCTGTACGGCACCTAGAGGCTTTGAACTAGGATTCCCCAGGCTGTATTCTACCTACAGGTGGGTTTTGTTTGATTTGTGGCTTTAAAAAATAAGTTTGTATTCATTGCCCACAATTTAAAATGGGCAGTTGACAGAAAATATGGATGTCATTTTCTTGAAGAATTAGATGATCTGGCAATGCTAGGTTCACTTTCTACATGGCAAAACCGGCTAGATTTGAGTAGCAGTTTTCATATTCTGCCTGCCTAAATCATTTGTGTCACCTACCTGGCCTCTATAGGCAGTGAGTTGGTGACCTTTGTTAACAAGTTATTTGTCTGGGATCTTTGGATAAAGAGGTGTTGCAGACAAGGAATAAATTCAGAAAGTGGACAGTAATTCCATTCATATTGAAGCTGCTGCCTGTTGAGTGCTTAATGTGTGTTATTTCATTTAATATTGCAACACTATAGCATTTTCATATTCCTGTTTTACAGTTGAGAAAACTAGTTGTTAGGAAAGGTAAGTTACAAATTAGTAAGTGACAGAGCTGGCTCTTGATATCTAGATCTAGTATGCTTTTCCTTTGTAGTTATACTACTACTTTTAGCTTTTCTAGTTGAGCTGTTTAGGCAGAGGCAAAGTTTAATGATTTTTAATTTATTAAATTATAAGCAAGAATCTGTATTAAAGGCAATGTTTTTAGAGATTTGAAGGCTACAGTATAAGTTTTGTTTTAATTTTAGATGATTGCATATATGTGTGTATGTGTGTAACACACGCACTATTTGATAACATTGTTTGCTGTTACTGTAATTGTATTTACTTGCTGACATCTGGTAAGCTGGTTTGAAGAGTCTTAGACATTCTATCATTTCTGTAAGTATCAGAAGTTCACTTGGGAAATTTGAATATTTGTCAAAGATAAAATTGGTAAATATTCTTTTCAAGGATGGTAATATTAAGCATAAATGGTAGGTGGATCTTAGGAACAGGGGTTTTTTTTTTGTTAGGCTGTTTTCCCTAGAGAATAAATGATTTTCTGAAGTAATATAATTCTTTAGGTTAAACTAATTTGATTATTCTCACAATTATTTATTCATTTAAACTAATTTGATTATTCTCACAATTAATTACTCATTATTCTCACAGTTATTTATTATTTATTCACATATGGATATGCATAGACTACCAACTGGTAAAAAGAATTATTTGGTGATATGATTTGATGTTTTGCTAGGAACTCAATTCTGACAAATGGAGTTAGCTGACTGAAAATATTTTTTTACTTATATTTGAAATTCAAGATCCTTTAGCATCATGAAGGAAGGTAAAAGTTGCTCATATTGCCATGGGCACTCACACTGAGAATGGAATCTTTAGTATTCCTGATTGTCTTGCCTTTAGTGGCGGTAGTATGGCTGTTAATGGTACAAAATGCAAAATTTAGGCACTAATGGACACAGGTACACAGCAAAGGAGAGAACATGTGCAGAAAAAATAAAAGGTGGGTAAATTCAGTCACTGAATGTCAGTGACTGCTTCATTTGTTTTTCTTACCTGTGCCATCCAGCTAACCAAAGCCTTTGAGGATACTTAGTAAGAGGTAGTTTATTGAAATGGAGAAAAGGACATAAGATGGTTCATTAAATGTTCTCTTTCAAACTCTTGTTTTAATCACTAGTAAATTGTAACTTATTATTTTATTGTATTTTTCTTCCTTAGAATCTGTCAGGTGAAGGTATATATATACTTTTTAATTTGGCTAGAAGCAATTTATTTTTAAAGAAAGTATGTCTCCTCTGAAGATACATGGTCCTATCAGAATTCGAAGTATGCAGACTGGGATTACAAAATGGAAAGAAGGATCCTTTGAAGTTGTGGAAAAAGAGAATAAAGTCAGCCTAGTAGTTCACTACAATACTGGAGGAATTCCAAGGATATTTCAGGTATTACCAAATTTTGATTTGGAATAGATCTTCAATCACATCCTTTAGTGAATAGCTGTTCTGTGCCATACTAAGTATCATGGTAGCCCTCCTAGATTACTATTTCTTGCTTCTTATTTCCAGGACACTAATACTATTAGGTGTATATATTATAAATTATTCAGCAAAATGGTTGATGGTGTATAATAAAGAGTAGGAAGTAGTCACCATTATTGAAAAGAAAACTAGTGGGAGGAAGCTGAAAGGAACTGAGTTTGGATACTATCTATCTAAGCTATGTTTAAAACCACATTAGGATAACTTCAGTTATTTTTCCCCCCTCAACGTATATGATAAATTCATCACCATTTAGTGTTAGCTTTTTTTTTTGAATCATTCCTTAAGCCTTTAACTTAAAACATCCCTCAAGTTTTTGATGTAGGGCCAAGTCCTGTCTTTTGAGTTTAGGGCCTCCCATTAGTGCTTTGCATCCTACTTCTCATATAAGCCACATCACACGTCCAAGGGTTTCAGTCATTTTGTCTCAGTTTCTTTAAAGTGGAGTGAGATCTTAAAGACATTTTGTGAGGCAATCAGATTTTTCCAGATTTAATGATGTTTTACAGTTCGGTCTCCCACACCTAAGTTGACAGTACATTTTTAGTAACTCACCTCTAACGTGCCTTTCCCAGACTTTCAACTTGGATCTTATAGAAACAACTTATCTCTTTTGCACTCATATTTCTTTACTTTAAGTAACTTTAATTAAATTGTGTAATTACAATGATAGGAAGAACTAGCATAAACAGCTTTGGGAACAAACAGATTGGCTTTTGGTGAGCAGACAACTCCACTGGTGAGAGTGGCAGGGTGCAGGCCTGCTAGAGTAGCCACTACTGGCTGTGATCACGTAGCATGTTGTGGACCTTGTCTTTACATTTGCAGAGGGAATGGAGACCACAGATTAGTCAGTTAAGTGTCGGCCACCTAAGAGAGCCCTGGCTCAGTATGACTTCTGTTCCATGTCTGGCCTAGAAGATGAATACCTTGAAGGTCTAGGTTTTATCTTTCTGGTTAGTTCCAGAACCTAGCACAGTGGTGGGTGTATAGTGGGCCCTCAATAAACATTGATAAACTAGCTAACTGACTATACCAACAAAAACAAAACTCAACTTTGCTGCTGCACATCTTCTGGTGAGGGTCCTAAGCACCATTCCACTGTGCAGAAGTTGGATTAGAGAGAAAGAGCTAGCAAATGAATTCCTAATACTGCTGTAAGATGAGATGGTGTATACCATTAAGTAGTAAAATGGAAGGCAGCTATAAAGAAGTGAATTTTGTGTAGTATGTAATTAACCCAGGTAACTGACTAACACAAAATAATAGTGAGACAATACACTTGATAACATCTTATAAAGGATTAGATAATATTCTTATGTGAGGAAAAAATCCACATTTACAACCACAGTATTTGACTGCAAAAAGCCTCACTGATGATTATGTTCTGGACCAGCCGGGTCAAGAAAAAATTTCCCTGACTGTTGTATCCTTGCAATATTGAGTTTATTTTTATTTTTTTAAATAGATCTCTATTGGAGTATAATTGCTTCACAATACTGTGTTAGTTTCTGTTGCACAACAAAGCGAATCAGCCATATGCATACACATGTCCCCATATGCCCTCCCTCTTGAGCCTCCCTCCCATCCTCCCTATCCCACCCTTCTAGGTCATCACAAAGCACCGAGCCGATCTCCCTGTGCTATGCTGCTGCTTCCCACCAGCTAACTATTTTACATTCGGTAGTGTATACATGTTGATGCTTACTCTCACTTCACCCCAGCTTCGCCCTCCCACCCTGTGTCCTCAAGTCCATTTACTATGTCTATGTCTTTATTCCTGCCCTGCAGCTAGGTTCATCAGTACCATTTTTTTTTTTTTAAGATTCCATATATATGTGTTAGCATACGGTATTTGTTTTTCTCTTTCTGACTTACTTTCACTCTGTATGACAGACTCTAGGTCCATCCACCTCACTACAAATAACTCAATTTCGTTTTTTTTAGTGTTAGCTTTTAATAAGACTCATTAGTGTCTTCTTAATTACTTCTTCATAAATAATCCTGCCAAAGGTTATGGTATAGACCGTTCAAGGATGATTATTCAAGGTCATCCTTACAGCTGTTTTCTTCTAACTGTTAACTTTTGAAGGATCTCATTATTTTTTCACTGCAAAAGATAATTATGTTGTTTTCACTTCTGTCTTGTGCAGCCAAGAACTACTTGTGTTGATAAGAGTTGAATTTAATGTCTTACTTACATTTTTCTGCACTTAAAAATGCTATATTTGTTAATTAGATTATATAAAAGTATAATATTCATTCTAAAGTACTCTTTTGAAGAACAATTTATAAAACTTTATGCTTGAGAACCAGAGCTGAAGTAAAATTTCTATTTATCTTTGCTTTTAAACTATGGAAATACATTGATTATGATTTTATGTATCAAAGATATTCTTAAATAGATTGGAGGTGGTGACATGGGTAATAGAAACGATAGTGTATATATCTACTAATTGCCCATCTCAATTAAAGAAAGAATTTTTTCAAATAGAGGTTCAGTCTTTCAGTCCTCATCCCAAATTAGCACTGAGTAAATATTTAAATACTTAAACAAACATAGATCTTTAGAAGCATGAGGAATCTACCTGTGATTACACCTTCATCTCAGTTCTAGATGAATTTGCATTCAGCATTCATTTGTCAACCACCTACAGATTACCGTGGTGGGTACTGTGCTAAGGGCTAAGAATACAGAGCTGAATGAGACACTTTTCTTCTCAAGCTTAAGAGTAACCAGATACATTCTCAGCTGTAAAATTATCTCAGAGATACTGAGGTAACACAAAGAAGGAAGTGTTTTGTGCTCTGAGGATTTAGAGGATAGATAGGAATTTGCCAGACACAGTGGAGGTAAGGTGGAGGTGATTTCTATAATGGACAAACATGCTAGTGTGAATCAACACTCAGGGAACCAGAAAATTATTTTAAAATAAATGCACAGTAGGGAGTGAATGGCAGAAGTAGAGGCTGAAGAGCTAGATAGGAACCAGATCTTGAAGCATCTTGTTTGTCATACTAACGGGAACTTAGATACTAAGGAGCCAAGAATCTTAAGTTTAAATTTATTTGACAGCTAGGCGGATGACTTTGTTTCAAGAGCTAGTGGGAGAATAAGGACGTGTAAGAGGTTATTGTGAGAGTTTAGATGAGAAATGAAAGTCCTGAGCGAAGGAAAAGACAGTGGGAGAAGCAAGTGGAGGAAAGGGTAGATTTGAAGAGATTTCAAGATTTAATTTATTAGATTTGGGGGGTGAGAGAGAAAAGAGTCTGGGGAGATTCCTAGGTTTGAGTGGATGGCAGTCCCTTTCATCTTCTCTTTGATAGGGGACAGAGGGGAAGAATTGGGGCATGAGGATTGGGAGAGATGAGTTTTCTGAGGTGTCAGGCATTCAGATAGTGGTATCTACTAGGCATTTGGTAAAGAAAACTGGAGCTCCGGCAGAGATCTGGACTTAGAGAAAAGGCTGAGAGGCCTCACCATATGGGTAGTAACTAAAATTGTATGACTAGCTAGGATTTTTCAGTTGTTGAAATGATAAAGTTCAAGATTATTCTTATATTGACTGAAATAATGGTTTTATGCAGTCTCTTTTCCTTTTTGCACGGTAAACTGCTGATTTAAATATTTTGGAGTTAAAGCATCTGAAACTAGCTATTGTGTTTTATGATAGAATTTCTACTCAAGGACATGAATTTAAGACCAACTTTGAAGCTTAAAAAATGTCATTTAAGTTTGAAATAAATAAATTAAGGCTGGTAATACTCATTTTTCATTCTTATCTAAAAATTGTCAAAGGTCAGTTCTCCCTAATTAAAAAAAATTGTGAAAAGCTATTACTTCTTTCTTTATGCTGTTCAGAGGCTATCTCTTCAGCAAAAGGCAGCTTTAGAAACCTCTGTAATATGCCTGCTGAGGGGGAGTGTTAGAGAATAAGGATGCCTGGTTGGCAGGAATTATTTATATTAAAAAAGTGCAAGATTTATTAGTTTAGTCTTGGAAAAATTTCAACCAAGAGAAAACAAAAGTTATCACTTAATAGCACATATCCAGAGTCTGGAAGAGTATAAGACAAGTTATTGAACCAGTTCTGGGGAGTGGTAGAAGTAAGCTAAGGGAGTTCCAGGGTACTTATGATCTTTGTGATTGAAAGTTAAATGAACCTTGCTTAGACAGTTAAAAAAGAAAAAAAGAATGTTCTAATGCTGGTAAAGGTTTATGTTGATGTTTTGAGAAGTGGAATTCTTTTGAGGATTACAGTTTGGATTAGTATATCCTTTTATATTGCAGCTGCTTAAACCACTTGCTAGATATTTTATAAGCTTTTGTTTAAAAAAAAAAAAGAAAGAAAGAAAAAGCCTCTAATCCAATATGGCTTACTAAACTGGTGATGGTATAACCATCAAGGCTCTGTAAATTAACTTATTAGTTTTTATAACTTTATAACTATACTTGAAAATATGCAGTTTCCTACCAAAAAAATCAAGAGTGTTAGGATTACTGTGTAAAATTTTAATAGTATGTGTTTGCCTCTCCTAGAAGTGAAATCTTTGATTTAAATGTGTCAAAAATGGAAACTTTTTGGTTGGGGGGAAAAAAAACACAACTAAATTAATATGGGAAAAAGTAAGAAATGGGTAACTGAGAAAGTATAAAGTTTAGTATTCATTATACAACTTTTTCTGCTTCATTATAATTCGTTTTTAATGATACGTTTCCTTTTGTGTTGATCAGCTAAGTCATAACATTAAAAATGTGGTGCTTCGACCCAGTGGAGCAAAACAAAGCCGCCTAATGTTAACTCTACAAGATAACAGCTTCTTGTCTATTGATAAAGTACCAAGTAAGGATGCAGAGGAAATGAGGTTGTTTCTAGATGCAGTTCATCAAAACAGACTTAATGCAGGTGAGCACTAATCCTCCCAGGGTCTGACATTAGCAGTTATAAAAATATTACTAGGTAGTAGACCAGTATTCCTCATGAATATTGATGCAAAAATTTTCAACAGAATACTAGTAGACCTAATTCAACAGCACATTAAAAGAATTATACACCATGACCAAGCGGGATTTATTTCTGAAATACAAGAATAGTTCAAGATATGAAAAAAATCTATCAATGTGATTATTCAAATTAGCAGAATGGAGGACAAAAACCACACGATCATCTTGATGCAGAAAAAGTGTTTGATAAAATTTAACATTCTTTCATGATAGAAACACTCAACAAAGTAGGAATTAAAGGAAACTACCTTACCTCAACATAATAAATGCCTTATATGAACAGCAGATAGCTTGATGATGGAAAACTGAAAGGTTTTCTGCTGAGATCAGGAACAGGAAAGGATACCCTCTCTTACCCATTCTATTCAACATAGTACTGGAAGTCCTAGCCAGGGCACTGAGGCAAGAAAAAGAAATAAAATTGGAAAGGAAGAAGTAAATTTATCTTTGTTCTCAGATGACATGATCTTATATGTAGAACACCCTAAAGATTCCACGAAAGAGTGTGTCTAGAAAAGCAGTAGGATTTAAATTACAATTGGGAAAACTTACCTTGTTACATAAATCTTATATACTTACTTTTTTATATGAAACTTATTCTGAGGTTTTATTCTTGCTATGAAAACAGAAGGTACTATAGAAAATCACACAGTATGATAAGATTCCCCTACCTCCTCCAACCCCTTTCATTTAAAATGTTTTGATTTTTAAAAAATATATATTTATAGGCATCTGGAATAATTTTTAGGAATAATCTGGAATAATTTTTAGGAATAATCTGTTGCTTAAAATGAGGAATAATCTGTTGCTTAAAATGAGTTTTCCACTATTATTGTTAGTCTCCAGCTGTATCATCATCAGTAGTTTGTTATTACTGATATTTTATAGTTGACAAACTTTTGAGTTTTTTAAGTTAAATATAACACATTAAAAACATTTTAAAAATGAAGATGTAGCAATGCTGCCTTGCTTGGATTTAATTAATACCTCTATTTCATACACTATTTTCTTGTTTAAAAAATTTTTTATGGTTGTTTGCCATTTGGTTTCTATTCATTATGTGTTCATGTTACCAAATCTGAACTATGTCAGTCTTCTAAATATTGAATTTTAGAATCAGGGAATTGAGTACTGTTTGAAAGTTTAGAATATATCAGGGATTATGTCTGTATTTCTATATTTGTTTTATTCCATCATATTAATTGAATCACTGTTTTAAGAATTGATGTGTGTAAGGAAAGCATGTCTCTAAATGCATTAGAGGGGACTTCCCTGGTGGCGCAGTGGTTACAAATCCGCCTGCCAGCGCAGGGTACACAGGATCTATCCCTGGTCCGGGAAGATCCTACATGCCGCGGAGCAACTAAGCCTTTGCGACACAAGTACTGAGCCTGAGCTCTAGAGCCCGCGCGCCACAACTACTGAAGCCCACGCACCTAGAGCCCATGCTCCACAACAAGAGAAGCCACTGCGATGAGAAGCCCGCGCACCGCAGTGAAAAGTAGTCCCTGCTCGCCACAACTAGAGAAAGCCCGCTCACAGCAACGAAGACCCAATGTAGCCAAAAATTTTAAAATTAATTAATTTTAAAAATAAATAAATAAATAAACGCATTAGAGTGGAAAGCACAGTAGACTGGGGCCCAAGTTTGAGTCTGAACAACATGGCATAATGGAAAAACATGAGCTTTGGACCTAAACAGGTTTGGGTTTGAATCCTAGCTCTACTTGTTATTTCCTGTGTGGTTTTGGGCAGCTCCCTTAATAACTGAGTTTCAGTTTCCTCATCTCTAAAATGAATGTTTTATCACCTTAATTTCAGTGCTTAATAAAAAATTAGAGCTCATTAATGTAAAGCATGACTGGCACATGATAGGCACTCAGTAAGTCATTACTGCTTTTAGAGTGGCTAGCTGTGGACTGTACTCTTAGGCAAGTTGTTTTAATCTTTAGGTTTAAGTTGCCTTAGGTGCCCAAAAGTGATAATATGTACTTTACAGACTAGAGTAAGCTAATGAGTATAAAAATACTTTGAAAAGTATGAAACATTTAAAGTATAATATATGGTGTTTGAAATGAATGGGAAGAAGACTAGTATTAGATGAACATTGTTGTCTATAAATAGGACAACCAGCTAACCATTTAAGAAGATAATAAAACTGGATCCTTATCTTACTCCTTCATCTAAATAGATTTTACATTGATCAAAGATTTGAATGTAAAAAAAAGGTGATACAAGTATTATTAGAAGGGTAGAATGGATTTTAACATAATATATGGATGGAAAAAACCTTCCTGAGTATGACATAAAACCAGAATCAATAAAGGAAAAGAGGGCTTCCCTGGTGGCGCAGTGGTTGAGAATCCGCCTGCCAATGCAGGGGACACGGGTTCGAGCCCTGGTCCAGGAAGATCCCATATGCCGCGGAGCAACTAAGCCCGTGCGCCACAACTACTGAGCCTGCGCTCTAGAGCCCACATGCCACAACTACTCAAGCCCGCGCACCTAGAACCCTTGCTCCGCAACAAGAGAAGCCACTGCAATGAGAAGCCTGTGCACCGCAACCAAGAGTAGCCCCCACTTGCCACTAGAGGGAAGCCCGCACACAACAATGAAGACCCAACGCAGCCAAAAATAAAAATAAATAAATAAAATTTTAAAATAAATAAATAAAGGAAAAGATTAATAACTTGGACTGTGTAAAAAATTTAAGTGATCTCTGTGACAAGGAAAAAAAAATGAAGAAAGCTTTAGCCACAGTGACAGAGTTAATATTGCTAATATATAAATACTGACTTTCCAAATCAGTAAGAAAAAAGACAATTCGGTAGAGAAGTGGACATATAGGAAATTCAGGAAGAAAAACAGGTGGCCCATAAATACGAAAAAATTCTCAACTTCACCAGTAATTAAATTCAGATTCTTACTGTCACATTGGCAGTAATGTGAGGGGAGGCAAGATACTCTCATATACTTGGTAGGAGCTTAGAGATTTTTTTTTTTTAATACATTTATTTATTTATTTTTGGCTGCCTTGGGTCTTTGTTGCTGTGCGCAGGCTCCCCCTAGTAACGGTGAGCAGGGGCCACTCTCAGTTGCTGCGCGCGGGCTTCTCATTGCGGTGGCCTCTCCCGTTGCGGAGCATGGGCTCCAGGTGCACAGGCTTCAGCAGTTCTGGCACTCGGGCTCAATAGTTGTGGCTCGTAGGCTCTAGAGTGCAGACTCAGTAGTTGTGGCACATGGGCTCAGCTACTCTGCAGTATGTGGGATCTTCCCAGACCAGGGCTCGAGCCCATTTCCCCCCGCATTGGCAGGTGGATTCCCAACCACAGTGCCACCAGGGAAGTCCCGAGATTTTTCTTTTTTGAGGAATAGTGATAGTATCAATTTAGTTTAAAATTGTACATCCTTTACACCAACATTCTTTTTCTAAAGAGTTTTATCCTATGAAAGTTGTTCCAAGAAGATATGTAAAGAAGATATGCAAGATATGTAAAGAAGATATGCAAGAAGATATGTAAAAGGATGTTCGGCATTATTTGCAATGTTTTTAAATTAAAACATTCCAAATGATCATCAGTGAGAAATTAATGAAATTAAAATATAAAATACTTTTTTGGGGGGGGGAAGGGCCACGCCACAGCTTGTGGGATCTTAGTTCCCCGACCAGAGATTGAACCCCAGCCCCCAGCAGTGGAAGCACAGAGTCCTAACCACTGGACTGCCAGGGAATTCCCTTAAAATACTTTTTTTTTTTTTTTGCGGTACGTGGGCCTCTCACTGTTGTGGCCTCTCCCGTTGCGGAGCACAGGCTCCGGACGCGCAGGCTCAGCGGCCATGGCTCACGGGCCCAGCCACACTGCGGCATGTGGGATCTTCCCAGACCAGGGCACGAACCCGTGTCCGCTGCATCAGCAGGCGGACTCTCAACCACTGCGCCACCAGGGAAGCCCAAAATACTTTTTAAAGTATATAAAAATTCATATTTATACATTACTTTGCATGTTCTTTAAACTAGCATTGATTTCTTTAGAATAGAAGCCAGTTAGTCTGCTGAACTTACAGAGAATGTTTTGGCATATACATTACTGGAAGTATATCAGTCACTGGTTCTGACACATGTCCTTAGCATCCAGTGTCCATGTTCATGCCATAGATACACAGTGACTAACTTTTCTATAGTGTTAATTACCAAATATTTATATAGGAGAATTTCTAGCATTTTCTTTTTGCATTTAAAAACTTACCCTTCTATTATCAATACATGTTTCCAGATTTTTGCATTGTTATTTAATTTTTTGCTTGATCCTAGTTCTAAATTTTAGTTACTGTATATATCAGAATTACTTTCTGTCAGATAAGCACTTTGATTTTTTTTATTTTTCCTGTTTCTGTTTCCTCAAGATTAAATAATAATAATGACAAATCTCTTTATTAAAGTAAGTGATTTGAGATTTTTTTTTTTTCCCCACCAGCCATGAAACCTTCTCAGGGTTCTGGTAGTTTTGGAGCTATTCTGGGCAGCAGGACCTCACAGAAGGAAACCAACAGGCAGCTCTCTTACTCAGACAATCAGGTATGTTTATTTGAATCGTTTTAGCTTTTTTTTAAAAAAAGATAATCTTAGATAGGCATTCTATAAAGTAGTTGCAGGAAGTAGAATTTAGACTGTAATGTCTAGTAATTCTTGCATTATCTCAAGGGTACTTTCCACATATCTGAAATTTACCACAGTGTAATTTTTAAGAACATAGCTTTGAAGTTAGATGTGGGTTTGAGACTTGGTGCTGCCACTTACTAGCTGTAGGTCATTGGAGAAGTTCCTTAAGTACCCTGAGCCTTAGTACCCATCTGTAAAATTAAGACAGCAATAATATTTTAAGGGTTGTTATGAGATAATGCATGTTGTAAAAGTGCTTAGCCCGTGATACCATATACTAACAACCCCATAAATGTTTGCTGCTATTATTTCTTTGATGCTTTTTGGGTCTGTTCTACATTATGAACTTTGCCTCTATACTATATGATACCAGACTGTTTTGTTGGGTCTTCTGTTTGTTTTTTTTTTTTTTTTTTTTGCGGTACATGGGCCTCTCACTGTTGTGGCTTCTCCCGTTGCGGAGCACAGGCTCCGGACGCGCAGGCTCAGCTGCCATGGCTCACGGGCCTAGCCGCTCCGCGGCATGTAGGATCTTCCCAGATCGGGGCACGAACCTGTGTCCCCTGCATCGGCAGGTGGACTTTCAACCACTGCACCACCAGGGAAGCCCCTGTTTGGTTTTTAAACAGTTTTTCTTTCATAAATATTCAGCCAGCCATGAGACTTACTGTGCACTATTGCAGCTTAGCAGTCCTGTGTCTCTTTTAATTTGTCTTAACAAAGGTAAACCAGGTGTGAAAAGAAACTTTGAAGCTCCCCTGTAAGTAAAAGCATGAATTCTGTTTGGCTGTGCAGATAGATTGATTACTTAAACCATTTACTGGACTAAGCAATCAACGAATAAGATTTCGTTTTTGTTAATTTCCTTTTACAAGTTGGGGTTTTTTTGTTTTTTTTTACATTTTAATTGAGATACGATTGATATGCAGTAAATTGCACATATTTAAAGTGTGCAATTTGATACATTTTTGACTTATGTACATACCCGCAAAATCATCACCATAACCTAGTGAACATAGCTATAACCCTTAAAAGCTTCTTCATCCCCCTTTGTAATCCTTCTCTCCAGCTCCCTGTCTGGCCCCTATCCCTAAGCCACAAGTGAATTGCTCTGTGTCACTCTAGATTACTTTGCATTTTCTAGAGTTTTATATAAAGGGGATCAGTGTATAACTTCTTTTGTCTGGGTTTTTCACTCATTATAATTACTTGGAGATTGATCCATTTACAGGTAGAAATTTAACGTGTTAGAATATTTAAACTATAAGTGTTAACATATCTAGCAGAAGCAAATATACTTTCACAAATAATGATTCCCATTAGTGAGATTATAAAATCAATTTTGTGGATTGTGACTAGCATTAAATAAAAAAGGAATAGAGGAGAAAACAATAGAGAAGGTATTATACATAGTAAGGAAAAGTATTGGTTTCTGAAACTTCTGGTTTTATTTATGTGTATGTGTAATATGTTGTGATGTAAAATATTTCTCGCTATGGGGTCATGGTCAAAAAAGGTTGCAAAATATGCAAAACAGTATGCATATAGTATGCTACTGTTTGTAACAAGAATAAAATATTGATTTTCATTTGCATAAAAAAACAATAGAATACTTATAAGGTGTAGGAGAATGGGAAGTGGAAGAACTGGGTGAATGGCATTGGGGTGATAATGAGACTTCTCAGTATATGGCTTTTATAATAGTATTTTTATTTTTTTTGAATCTTGAGAATGATTTACCCCTTTGAAAATAAATTTAACTTTTAAATCGTTCATCCAGATGACCTCAGATTTTTTCTTTCTTCTTCTAAGATTGTAATTCTGTAGAAAGTAATTGGCAATATTTTCCATAGAGATAATCACATAGCTCTTAATGTAGAGTTATAAAACATAACTGGCAGAATGCTGGTCAAAAGCACTGTTTCCCAACTAATATGTGTAAAGTGTGCATTAACTCTGAATGTTTTTAATGTGTTTTGGGGGTAGATTCTTTGATTCATCTTCTGCCAGTAGGCTCTATTTCACTTTCAGTCTCCCCATTGTTATATATATTTGTTTCATTTCTCCAAACTAGAACCCCCTCAAAAGTCATATGCTGTACATATGATTTGGCATTTAAATTGTGGCAACCAAATGTCGTTATTGCTCCTTTTTCTCACATTTATGTCACTTTAAATTATCAAAATTGGATTTTTTTCCCTAAAGATGTGTTTTCATGCTGGTCACTAGAACCTTGTCTTGTGTATGTGAGTCCTTTTTTTTTAATCAGTAATTCGAAGCAAATTCCTTTCTGCTTCCAGGAATGCTGTGGAATTTGTAAGTTTACAAGAATACTATAGGAAAATATGCGTCAAGCTTGATTTCTGACACTGACCGTAAATTAAAATCACCTAGAGTGCTTTAAAAAAAGTGCTGATGAATGGGCCTCACCCCCATACCAGATAGGCTGGAATCTCTGGAGTTGGGTCTCCAGTTGTGGGTATTTTTTAAAAGTTCCCTATATGAGGATCACCGGTCTAAAAGTATGCCAATTAATTTGAAGAACTGGCTGTGTTAAACTTTATTCTTATAGGTCTCTTCAAAAAGAGGAAGTTTGGAAACTAAAGATGATATTCCATTTCGAAAAGTTCTTGGTAATCCAGGTAGAGGATCGATTAAGGCCGCAGCAGGAAGTGGAGTAACTGCTACCCGGACAGTTCCCTCTTTGACATCTACATCCACACCTCTTAGATCAGGGTTATTAGAAAATAGGTATGAAAGACTTTTTTTCTTTCTTAGTCATTAGCTCTACCTGTTTATAAATGTTTTTCAGGCCTTTTAGAAAGACCAATAATTTGAGAAAAAGAAGGAGATTTTTCCAGTTAGAAGAAGAAAGTGTGAAGTGTGTTTTTTGGAGATAATTAGTATTTGTCTTGTGATTTATGTTAGTGACACGTATAGAGCTTGCAGATACACAGTATATTAATTTAAATGTGGTGTAGAGAATTAGATAGCAGTAGTCACGGTTCTTGTTCTTGAGTATGTTGGTTTATACCTTTTAATAGTATGAATTACAACTTTTTAAAAATAACGTTTTTTCTCTGTTCTCTATAGGACTGAAAAGAGGAAAAGAATGCTATCATCTGGCTCAGAGCTGAATGAAGATTACCCTAAAGAAAATGATTCATCGTCGTAAGTTGCTTTAAGAACTTTTATGGCACTAGATCAGTGTTTCTTATATTGGTAATTGCAACCACTAGAGAAGATTGGGATGGTGTTCAGTTTATGGGAATCCCAAAGATAGAAGAACAGGATTTAGAGTATTTTGGTGACAGTAGGTTGTGGGCTCAATAGGGAGAGGATCTGGCCATTAGTACTGCTTTGGTCATTTCCGTGCACTTCTCCCATCCTAGCTTTTTTTATTTGCAGCACTTAGAAGAAGGATAGAGCTGAAGACCTCTAGATAAGTGTTTCTTGTTGGCTGCTCTTTTAGCATGGACCCCCTTCCTTCCCTCTTCCCTTTACCTGTAAAAATTTTTTTTTACCTTATTCATGTGAAAAGTTAGCTTAGGTAGACATGTGGACACAGTGGGGGAAGGGGAGGGTGGGACGAATTGGGAGATTGGGTTTGACATAAATACACTACCATGTGTAAAATAGATAGCTGATGGGAACCTGCTGTACAGCACAGGGAGCTCAGCTTGGTGCTCTGTGATGACCTAGATGGGTGGGATGGGGGGCTGGGAGGGAAGTCCAAGAGGGAGGGGATATAGGTATACATATAGCTGATTCACTTCATTGTACAACAGAAACTAACACATCATTGTAAAGCAATTATACTCCAATAAAATAAAAAAATAAAACCTTGCATAGGTTCTAGGCAAGGAGCATCAATCTTTTGGAGCTATTTTTTGTGTTGAACAAAAGGGCATACCTGTAATAGGATAGTCACCAGCTCACAGTTCTCTTCCTCATAATGGGTGGGTTGTGGGTTTTGTTTGTTTGTTTGTCTGTCTGTCTTTTGGGAGAGAAAACTTATTACACAGTTGCCAGGTAATACCTTAACAGAAATCAGTTGCTTTTCAGTTAACTGGTGTTCAAGATCAAAGGGTCACCAGAAAGGAGTTGGGAAAAAGATAAAGAAACTTTATATAGTAATTGGGTTCTTGGTTCTGTTGCTGTAACAGATACAAAAATCTAGGTAGGTGATAAGACTGGTGTGGTATCTTAAACTACAATGACCATGGACTCAAGTTCCTTCTATCTTCTTGAACTGCCATTCTTAATAAGTAGCTTCCATTTTATGAACCAGGATAGCTTCAGCCTCCACTCTTATGTCTGTATTCCTATTGGGAAGGAGGAAAGGAGCAAAGGGAGGGCATACTGCTCTCGTGTAGGCTGAAAATTGTACACACCACTGTTGTACATATCACATTGGCTGGAACTTAGTCATGTGGTTATATCAAGTTATGAGAAGGTCTGGGAAATGCCTAGCCCAAATTCTACTATTATGGCAGAAGACTACAATGGTTATTTGGGGACAACTAACAGTCTGCCATATTTACTCTTCTAGCCACAGAATTACCTCTGTTTATCATTCTTCCCGTATATAGAGTACTCCTACCTTCACCCTGCTGGAGACAACCTCCATGTCTCATTTAGTCATTGTATCCAGCTCAGAGTCCAGGATCTCTGGGTTATGTGCAGTTCTCTCCATAAGTCCAGGTGTGCCTTGGACCATGCCCCTCATGGTCTGACACGTAAAAACTAAGAGGCAGGTTAATCTGCATTCCTCACTTCCATCTCCATACGCATATCATTCATTATACATTGCTGGAGTAGGCACAGGATAACCACAATAAAAGTTACCGTTTAGAAAAGATAAGAATAGGAAACTGAGGAGTCATTGGTCTATAGCAGAGATAAAATCTTGTTAGGCAGAAACTGTGAAGACAGTGAAAGCGGTGGAATAAGTTCTTCATTAGCCCATGTAGCAGTCTCTGTCCTATCCTCTGGGAGAAACACTTGCTCATTTTACTCCATACGACTCCTGGCTTTGCCCTTTGATTGATTTCCTTTGTCTGTTATCTTTCAAGGCCATAGCTGAAGGGGGTTTTGAAGACTATGTTCTTTGGAGCCATTCAGCTTTTGTAACCTAAGTCAAGCTGGTGTAGTTCTGGAAGTTAGAAATCTGTAAGCTTTAGAAGTCTAGAAGTTTCTTTAAAGGTAGAACAAGCAGGCTTTTATAGGCTTGAGAAGGAATTAGGGCCAATATTTTTGTTGTTATTTTGGTTCTTTTAATAAATTTTTAAATTTTGGAATAATTCTAGATTTACAGGAAAGTTGCAAAGATAGTATAAAATGTACCTGTATACCCCTCGCGCAGTTTTCCCTAATATTAATATCAGTTTTTTACAAAACAACTACTCCAGTTACCTCTTATCATTGCCTCAATTTGAGAATTAGAAGCAGTTGGATTTTTTTAGTCCCATATGGTCTCAAGTTACCACACAATTTTAATTCTAGGCCATTGGCACAGAGAAATGTATTCCTTTTCATCCTTGATTGCAAGCTGGCTAGTTCTTGCCCAGATTTATCTGTCTTGAATAGAACCTCACTGAAAGCAGTAAGAAAGACCAGTGTTCTTAATTGTCTCAACCTTTTCCTTTGAGGTCTGCCTCCCAAGACATTACAGACAACAGTTCTGTAAATATTTTGCTGAAATATAACAATAGTCACCAGCTTTCCAGTCTGTAATATCTGTGTTCTTACCCTCTACCTCCCTGCTGAGCTAGTTCTGCATATTATAGGTTTGTTATGGTAGCATCCCACTTCTAGTAACAAAATTTGTGTATTTGGAGTCCAGTTGTAGGGAACAAAATTCACTCTAGCTAGTTTACACACAAAGGTATTTCCATACAGAGAGCATTAAATGGCTTACAGAATCATTAGGAAAGCTGAAAATGTAGACTCTAGGTTAAGCTTTCAGGAATGATTTTGAGAGCCATGCCCCAGATCAGGTCACCAAAGATGCTCCTGGCTGTCATGAAGTGAACAGCTGAATTGGAAGCTGGCATGAAAACTGTTATCTCTAGAACTGTGCTGCCACTGCCAAATGCGGAAATCCTCTACAGGAAAACTAGATACCCCCACGTTGTTGTTAACCACCAGAAGTAGCAGAACACATGACCTCTCCCTATTTCCATTTCCCATATCTTGCACAAGTATATGTAATTTACCTTAAATCTTGAACACTAACTTGGAAATGTAGTTTTTTAGCTTTCTGGCTTCTGTAGAACAGGGAGGTACACTGAAAGGTGGTAGTAATGGACTTTGCATGCCAGTCCACCATATTCACCACACTTTGGGGAAGTCTCAGTTGTTCCACTTTGAGTTGTCTGATGAACCCTAAATTTCTAATCCTTGTTCTGGGCTAATAATATTTTTTATACCATCACAATTAAATTTTTTAAAGTTTGGACTTCCTAGAAGCAGGCTCTAGATGAACATACTTCTGCAAGCGCCTTATTAAGGAAGTACTCATAGGCGAGACCAGTAACAGAGTAAGGAAAGCAGGACTGCGAAGGGGAAGAAGCCAACTAAGGATGTCACCTTAGATAAAAGTCCCACAGAGAGTGGGCCTCATCTTGATCCAGCAGGAGGTCTGGGCTTCTTTCAACTAGAAGTAAGGAAGATGGGCTTTCATATTTCCATACTGCACTGTTTTTGGTTAACAGCTGCCTTGGGGCTTTTGGCTCTGCCTAGATGCGTAAAATATTTGAAATAGCCCAAAGGCAGTCTTCTGAAGAACTGCACGTGCTGGCAGTCGAAGACATAATAGTCTAGATGTGTGAGAAGTATAAACAGCGATCTGAGGGGGCTCTGATAGAGCATCACTATTAAGTTCATTCCATCTTATTATAGATTCTTCACATTGATGCTTTTCAATTTCTGGGTGAGAATATTAAAAAAAGGAGGGTTAGTGGGATGAGCTGCAGTTCTTTTTGTTCTTATTGCTACAAATAGCCTTGAGGCTATAACTGATATTATCATCTACTTCTACCATCCATTCTAGATTCACTGCATTTTCCACTAACACTTCTGCTGGTCTTAATGGTTTGCCTGGTGGTATAACTGAGATCTTCTTCTCTGAGGGGGCTGAGACCCTGGTCACTGTGTACTTCTCAGGCTGTGATTGCTATAATTGCCCATTCAGAGTTAAAACTGAGCATGAGAGCACTAAGGATTCCCTGGTGAATTTCCTTTATTCCAAACATATTCTTCCTGCTCTCATTATATAGCAGCAACCCTGCCCCTTATAATAATCAAAGTCAGTTACGGTATGGTAACTCCTTTCTTTGCCTGTTGATCTGCCAGCATGAGAAGCCCCAAATGAGTAGGTAGCAGCCATAGCTTTAGATTAAATGGGACTCTTCGTGTCCCCCCGTTGAAAAAGTCCCCACTCTGGAAACCAGGACCTCTAGACCCACAGAATCTAAATTGAGGGGACAAGAAGCACAAGAGCGTTATCAAGAGTGATATTTAGTGGGGGCATTCCTACTTCTACTTCTTGGTTTCCAGACCCATGTATTCTCTATAAATGTAATGGCTTGTTGGTTTGTGCTATATATTGTCTTGAAGGGCACCCAGTTCCTAATGAGATCATCTGTAAGCTGCACCTTTAAAGGCTGTTGGCCATCAGATTTGAGGTAATGTGGTATGTGGTAGGACCAATGGAGCCTTTGGTCATATACCCTTATTGTACCTCCTTTTCTTTTGTATAAAGTGGGTTTCTCGTTCCAGGATGGTGTTATGTGAGATTTCATGTTAATAAATCATATACTCTTATGAGCCCTCAGATAGCAGTGCAGCCAAGGCACTGTGGGCAGGAAAGGCAAAAGCAAACCTAAAATATATGCCAATCCCAACCAGAATTAATTGCTACTCTTTCTGGGATGGAAGGTGTCTAATGTAATATCACCAAATGACTGGTTGATTTCCTTAAAGGATAGTACTCAATCACGGGCTGGGGATCAGCCTCTGCTGCTGACCAGTTGGGCATTCAGCAGCATCAGAAGCTAAACCAGCCTTATTGAAGGGGAGCCCCTATTGTAGGGTGCATTCAGAGCTTTTATCTCTGCCACCATGGCTGTTATTCATGGGCCCTTTTGTGGAAATACTTGGATGGCTGAGTACAGAGATTGAATGGCATCTACTGGACAAGTTACCCTGCATGATTGTTTCTTAAGTGGAGACATTAAGAGACTTAATGTGTCTTTAGTGGAGTTCTCTGGTGAGCATTAACATGTGAAACAGATCTTCACCCTTTGTACATACTCCTTTTTTTTTTTTTTGCGGTACGCGGGCCTCTCACTGCTGTGGCCTCTCCCGCTGCGGAGCAGAGGCTCCAGACGCAGAGGCCCAGCGGCCATGGCTTACGGGCCCAGCCGCTCTGTGGTATGTGGGGTCTTTCCAGACCAGGGCACAAACCCGTGTCCCCTGCATCGGCAGGCGGACTCTCAACCACTGTGCCACGAGGGAAGCCCTGTACATACTTATATATGACTATCCATAAAACTCTTCCATAAATCATTTCTCCCTGATCTTCCAGTCTTATTCCTTCCAGGCCCCTGACTATCCATCCAAACCATTTGCCACCATCCAGGGGTCCATTGACCCACTTTTCTCTCCACACAAAGTGGTTAATGAGGTGCATTTCTCAAACTCTGCACAGTGTAGGATTTTGTCTTACTCCTGTGTTCCGGGGCAGTCCCTTAGTGGGGCTACAGTGCAGCAGCAGTTCATTTCCAGCTTGTACCTATGTACCAAGATGATCCATCCATGAACCAGGCACAGGTTTTTTCCTCTTCTTCCAGCTGGTCACCAGAATGCTCATAGGTCTGTTCTCATTATCTATTCCTATTTGCTTGGATATACCACTCACATTTTATGATGGATTACTGCTGTAACTTCCTGATCTTACAGCTTTGTGGGTATGATAGCACCCAGCTCATGATGGCTTGCTCTGGTTGCATAGTCCCTTGATGACCCATAGTCTTTATGATTATTATTTACCCCATATCACTGTATCAGGTATCTAGTGTTGTATAACAAGATACTTAAAATAGTAACTATTATCGCTTATGGGTCAGTGGTCATTTGAGTGGTTCTGTTTATCTGGGTCTGGCTTGGCCACTTGTGGCTGGATTCTCTCATTTTCTCATGCATCCATGGTCAGTTGGTAGGTTGGCTAAGGGTTGGCTGGTCCAAGGTGGCATTACTTGTGTGACTGGCCATTGGCTGTCTAGTGCTTGGGGTGATGAGGGAGATTGGCCATGTTTTCTTTTGTCACCTGGCAGGTTACCCTGGAATTATTCACAAAGCAGTGGTAGGGTTCCAAGAGAATGAGTGGAAATTTGCAGGGTGCCTTTAGCCTTAGCATCAGGACTTATGTGCTGTTATGTCTGTCACATTCGTTTGGGAAAAGGAAATCACAAGGCCAGCCTCATTAAGGGTTGGGGAAATAGATTGCATTTCTTAATAGGGGACTTGGGTACAAGGAAGGGAATAATTTGGGACATTTTTTAAACAGCTTTATTGAGGTACAGTTTACACACCATAAAATTCACCTGTCTTAAATGTATAATTCTGTATTTTTGGTAAATTTATTGAGTTGTGCAACTATCAGCATAATCCAGCTTTAGAACATTTCTATAACCCTAACGATCCATTGTGCATTCTACCACATTTTTCAAATGCTGGAGAGATTGCATGAGCCATATTCTCTTCTACTTTATCCAGATTGTTCACTACATATGAAAAATCTTGGTGGTGTAACACTATAGGATACCAAAAATTTTACCACCAGGAATGGAATTTCTGTTGCCATTGCCAAACAATCGATCCAATTCCAGAATCCTGTCCTTAGAGGGTATGCTTCCTAGACCCACTTCTAGCACTAACGGTTGTAGATTAAGTTCCCCAGAAACAAACCCTGAAATAGAGGGTAGTGTGCAAGTGATTTATTTAGGAATTATTCCCAGGGGATACCCAGGAAGGGAGTGGGGGAAGGGGGAAGCAAGATATTGAAGTGCAAGAAACAAAGAATGCATGTGATCTCAGACAGAAATCTGATCTCTGAGCAGAAAAATGCAGAGGTTAGGATTCATCCTAATCCCAGAGAGAAAAATCTGTTATATAAATTTCACCTTAAAACTGTTCTAATCCAAGGCAGGGGAGCTGGGCTTCTATACTTTAGCACCTGACCTTACTTGTGACTCTCTGAGAGTGCAGGCAAAGTCTCTGTAGTAGCTTGAGGGCAATCCTTTGAAGAAGAACCCTAGGTATAGGCTATCAAAAAATTAAAAAAAAAAACCCTAAATTGAAGAACTTGAAAAAGAATAGATATGCGTATATGTATAACTGAATCACTTTGCAGTACACCTGAAAGTAACGCACCATTGTTAATCAACTATACTCCAATATAAAAAAAAATTGAAAACAAACAAAAAATACCTAAATTGGTGTGGACGAGAGGACACAAAAATGGGGCCAGAGGGAATCTGGGTGGAGCGTCTACATTGTCTGCTTACAGGCTTTATTCATGATGGTTCTCCTAAAATTAGCACTTTTAATCAAAGCATGAGCATGTTTCTGAATGGACCCACTCTACTTAATATAGGTCCAGGTATTTGGGAATAATAGAGGGGGGAAAGGGGGCTTAAGAAATTTTAATTTTGTGTTCACGAACTTAAAATTGTTTAATCACTATGAATTGAAATGTTGACATTTAGTAAATAGTATTTCAAATTACATAAACTATAAGAACATTTTGGATTTTGTTTTACTTTTCATATATATATATATAAAAATGTATTTATTTATTTAGTTTTGGCTGCGTTGGGTCTTCGTTGCTGCGCGCAGGCTTTCTATTAGTTGCGTTGAGTGGGGGCTACTCTTTCTTGCGTGCACGGGCTCTTGGCACGTGGGCTTCAGTAGTTGTGGCACATGGGCTTAGTTGCTCTGTGGCATGTGGGATCTTCCTGGACCAGGAATCGAACCCATGTCCCCTGTGTTGGCAGGCGGATTCCTAACCACTGTGCCACCAGGGAAGTCCTGTTTTACTTTTTAAACCTATTCAGTATCAAGCTTGAATAGTTTACTTTTTTTAAAATTTTATTTATTTAAAATTTTTTTTAATTTTAATTTTTTTAGCTTAGTTCTTGATTCTTTTGGTCTTAGTAGCTGAATCATTTCATCTGGCCTTGCTTTCGGCTAAGAAAACCTATATAATATTGCTGTCTCTGGTTTGACTTTTGTATAAAGAAAATACTCCTTCATTTTTGCCTAATTACCAGGGTTATGGATTAAATTGGCTTTTGACTAGGTAATGAAAGCTTATTTTTATGATCCTCATTTGCTTAAGGCTTTGACACCTTATAACCTAACTTCCAAGCAAATCAATGAATTTGTCAATTGAAATGTAGATTTTTAATGACAACTATTTAAAATTAAGAATTGTATCCTTATACATATATATATTTGAATTAAATTATTAACTGTAGGAACAACAAGGCTATGACAGATCCCTCAAGAAAGTATTTAACCAGCAGTAGAGAGAAGCAGCTGAGTTTGAAACAGTCAGAAGAGAATAGGACATCAGGTAAGTATTTGGTCTTTTTATAAGATACTCATTTATTGTATGATGGATTGTATTAGACTAGAAATAGAAACCTAAACTGGGGCATATTTCTCTACATTATTCAGGAATACTGTGTAATTCAGTACTAGTTATCAGGTACCAATTTGTATCTAGTACTTGGCTAAAATATTTTTTAAAATATTAGAACTATAAGGGAATTTTAATTTTGCTTGCAAGGAATTTAAGCTTTGCCTTTTCCCCTGTTTAACTACCTAGAATTAAATTATTTCATTGTCAAAGTACCTGAACCATGGAATGAATCCAGGGAGTTAAAGCGGTTGAAATTAAAGTTCATCAGTGTTGCTACTTATTAGAAGTTCCAGAAGATCTTGAAATTATTGCCTGAAGCAGTTGTTTAAGTTCACTTGTTCCTTGTTTTTACAAAAACTAAAAGTTAGACTGTCCCTGAATTTTTATTAGTGTTTCCTATACTTAACATATCTCTCTGATCCTCTAAACTCCTTAAAGACTCAAGTATCTGGTATTGATTTGAATACTGTTCAACTTGAAATTAAATTGAAGCAAACTAAAATATGGCATGATTTTGATAATTTAGGAGTTTACGAGAATTCATTTGATCAGGACTCTAGGAACGGTCTCCTTTTAGTGGTTCAGAGTTGTAACATTGGACTCCTACAGAAAGAAGTATCTCTAATATAATTCTTACCTCTGAAATAATAATACATTATGTAAACTCCACTTATTGGTTTTAAGTTTTTGCAATCAACCTATAGTTAGAAAACAGAATACTTAAAGATGTAATGATCCTTAATGCTGTTGAAGTCAAGGTACGTCTTACAAAAGTTGATGTAGAAGAGGAGAGAGAGGAGGAAGTAAACGGTCAAGTGATAAAAAGGTTCATGGAATAAAATGTAGAAAGTTTAAGTGTGTTAAAGTTGCAAAGTTAATCAGTAGAACTAAAATAACACAACTGATGGGGAGTTCCCTGGCAGTCCAGTGGTTAGGACTCGGCGCTTTTACTGCCGTGGGCCCAGGTTCAATCCCTGGTCATGGAACTAAGATCCTGCAAGCCACGTGGCACGGCCAAAAAATAAATAAATAACACAACTGGTAATTGGTTGGAGAGAGGAGAACAAGAGTAGGGGTGATGTAAATAAGAAATTATTTCTAATTTTTCAAACAGGGAGTCAGCTGATATTGTTTAAAAATGAATAAATGAAGAAATTATAGAAACATTATTTAATGTTATGGAGGAAATCAGAAAAACTAAGTTTCAAAAAATGGTTAGAAACTGGAAGCAAAATCTGTGGAGCTTTAGGGCTGGAGAGTATTCTTTTATGACCTGTTATAATGTTTTCCACAGTGTTTGATCTTTTAACATGTGTATATATGTATTATTTTGATGAAAAGAAGGGGAAAAAAAGAGTTTAAATATAAACAGGCCCAATGCATAATTTTATTATTAAATGAATTTGAATGGTTGATTTAGGAATTAAACGTTTCCTGTGTCTGTTCATTTTTTAGGGCTTTTACCTTTGCAGTCATCATCTTTTTATGGTAGCAGAGCTGCATCCAAGGACTACTCTCCTGGCAGCACTAACCTTGACAGGTATGCATTGGTTATATGCCTTGTGAAGAACTTGAAGAGCTTTCTTCTTCAGAATATTAAATGATGGGATGGGCTGTGCATTGTGCTGTAAATGAATACCCTAATTTAAAATAACAAAATTGATGAGAATTATAGATTCATGACATTTTAGTTAGAAACTACTCTAGAAATGTTTTAGTTCAAACTCTTATTTTTTATGTTTTTCAACACAAGAATAAACTGATGTGTAGGAAGATTTGTACTGAGGCCACAGGTTATGATTGGCAGTGTGATCAGATACTAGACCAATGTATTTTCCATTGTTCCAAGTGATGAACATATGATCTGTCCTTTGGGGCATTTTAAAATTGCCTTTGTTGCCTGTGTATTTGTTAAGCTACCTACCAAAAGTTAAGGCATTTTCTTTAAAAAGCAAAAGTTTCACATTAGTGGGTATCTTTAACTGGAAAAGGCTAGTCAGAAATTTAATTGCTGATTCTAGAGATATAGATTAAATTTTTCGAGGTTTATTGGGTATGAATGTGTAAGGCAGCTGCTAAGCACTTGTCAAGGAGGTGTGATCATGGAATGCTGCACAGAGGGGCAATGATAATGATAAAAAGTGAGGGTAATGGTGTATAATAGATACGATGTGTAATGACCTATTAAGTCATATTTTGTTTTTTACTAGAATTTAATTCAAAGTGGAAAGACATCTGGATTATTTGTATTAAATGATTAAGGCGAAATAAAGAATTTGATATTGTATATTTAGGTATATTTAACCTTGGGTGGTATCTGTCAAGCACTTTATGACTGCAGTGGTAACTAAGTTTTTTGAATTTAAGGCAGAGGAAGCTTGACATTTCTGCTTATTAGAAGAATCTTAAAGGAATCTAAGTTGAAAAAAAAAGAACTAAATTTGGTTTTCAAGTGATTTATTAAATACAATACAAATTTCTTCTCAAAATAATAGAATGAGAATATTCATTGCACCTAGGAATGATTGAGGAAATAAAAATTTCTTTTAATGCAAAGCTGCACTCAAGGATAAGGTGAAAATTTCCAGATTGGTGAGCAAACTAATACTGAGTAAAGGCTGAAGCCATAAAGCACTTACAAAACACAGACTGGAGTCAGGTATTTAGGGCTGGGTCTTCAAAACCAGCATGAGATTGGGAACTGAACATGACCCCAGACTAGAATTTGGTTTCTTATATGAAGCTACGTGAAGCTGGGTATCTAGATCTGTTGTCTGTGCTAGTAAACCAAGGCGCAACACTTCTGTGTAACTACCTGAGTTTGGAACCATAAATATGCTGCTTGCCTGATGCTCCCTAAACAGAGAGCAAACCCAAAAATGGAAATTGCAATGATTGGCATCTGCTGTAGTGTTACCTGCATAGGGGCAAGAGTTCTGAACCCCTGATATTAAGTCCTATGCAGGTTAGAGGTCCAGACTGATACAGCTACTAAACACATCAAAAATGCATGATCATGGGATGTAGCACAGAGAGGAGATGGTAAATGTAAATGAAATTAAGAGAATTATGTTGGGCTCCTTGGTCTACCCTCCATGTCTTAATAGCATTTTGGAAAAAAAAAGAAAAAGACTATGGAGAAAAAAGGCAAGGAATTTGTCAAAGAAAGAATGGGTGAAAATGATGGAAGTCCACATTGAAATGCCTCAACAAATGCCAAACAGCCAATATATTTTTTAAAAATCCACATTGTAGAAGATGATGGGTAAAGAAATTTTAAAAGCTAAGAGAAAGAAAAATATTGTCTATAAAAGGAAAACTGACATTAGCAACAATAGGAACAGAAGACACTGGAGTAATAATATCAGAGAATTCCATATCCAGCTAAATTTTAATTCAAGAATGCAGACAGAACTTCCCTGGTGGTCCAGTGGTTAAGACTTCTTGCTTCCAACAACTGAAGCCCACGTGCCTAGAGCCCATGCTCCACAACAAGAGAAGCCACCGCAATGAGAAGCCAGTGCACCACAACGAAGAGTAGCCCCCGCTCGCCACAACTAGAAAAAGCCTGCACGCAGCAACGAAGACTCAAGGCAGCCAAAAATAAAATAAGTAAATTAATTAATTAAAAAAAAAAAGACTCCGTGCTTCCAATGCAGGGGGCACAGTTTCGATCACTGGTCGGGGAAGTTCCGCATGCTGCACCGTGCAGCCAAAAAAAAAAGAAAAAAGAACGACATGTTTATTAAGTTCAAAAGATGAAAACAGGGCTTCCCTGGTGGCGCAGTGGTTAAGAGTCTGCCTGCTGATGCAGGGGACACGGATTCGTGCCCTGGTCCGGGAGGATCCCACATGCCGCGGAGCAGCTGGGCCTGTAAGCCATGGCCGCTGAGCCTGCGCGTCCGGAGCCTGTGCTCCGCAACGGGAAAGGCCACAACAGTGAGAGGCCCGTGTACCGCAAAAAAAAAAAAAAAAGATGAAAACAACTTCTAAAAAATTGCTGGTTTTAGATATACAAAGACAGGATTTATTTAGCAAGAAGAAAACTGAACAAAAGGAGTAGAAGTAAGAAAAATCAGTGAGCAAAAAAAATGTTAAGCATATTTAAAAATTAAATACCTTTAAAATTTATTCTTTTGTATAAGTAATAAGAGCATATGGTAGAAACTTCAAAAGTTTCAGGGTGCATACAGTGAAAAATAAATCTCTCCTAACTCTTACTTGTTCATTTTCTTTCAAGAGGCAACTACTGTTACTAATATCCTTCCGGTCTTATTCTATGCATCTAAATACATTTTGATAGTTTTTATAAAATGATGATAGAATTAAAAACAAAAAATTAATAAAATATTATACAATAAGAAGAAATAAAGGAGTGGAGAAAAGTACAGGGAAATTAAAACATTTTAAGTTCATTTTTTGTTTGAGAGGAGGCCACAGTTAACATAGACATATTAAAAAGTTAAAGGTGACTTCCACTTCTGGCCAAGATGGAATAACAGGGACCAGATTACCCTCCTTCATGAAACAACTAAGAACCTGGGCAAACTGTATGAAACAATGGATCTTGAGACATTGGACATGAGTCAGTGAAGGACAGGGATCCCTGAGAGATGGGAAACAAATTAAGCTTATGACTGCCTCAGCTTGCTTCCTAGTCAAAAGTTTCCAGGTTGCTACACAAGGAGGGGGAACCATGCAGAGCCAGCCCTGTGCTCTTCCTGAGTTGAAGAACTGGAGCTAGGAGTCCGGGGAGGCCAAGGGCAGCTAGAATTCACCGAGCAGAGTACCAGAGGGGAAAGCTGCACAGAGAAGGAATTGCAGAGGGTCCCCTTGAGTATTCATTTTGAGTGCTGAGCAGCATATGCAGGTGAGGAAACTAGTCAAGGCCAGGGAAAGAACCACCCAAAAGGATGTAAGGGAATAATACTTGGAGTATACATAAAGCCAGGCATAGTTCCTGTTCCTAATAGCAGCAATTTGAATGCCTAAGAAAGGTCTCGCCTCATTAGTGAGGAAAAACTATCCCTAGACAAATTGCTGCTCTTTTCCCACATGACAAACCTTAAAAGCAAGATCGAAAAAGATCAAACTGTTTCCTGGTAACCTCAGCACATCCCAGAACAAAATTTGAGAATGTTTATAGAAATAAAAAATACACAGTACCCCACAAGATAAAATTCACAATGTCTGACATCCAAGAAAATATTCCTAAGCTTACAAACAGGAAAATATAACTCATAAGAAGAGAAAAATTAATAAATACTCAGAAATGACACATATGATAGAATTAGTAGACAAAGATTTTGAGTTATTAACCTAAATCAGTAATGACATTAAATATAAATACACTAAATATTTCAGTTAAAAAGAGAAAGACTGGATTTTAAAGGAAGAATAATAATCCATGTGCTGTTTAAAAGACGACTACAGTATAAAGATGGAGAAAGGTTGAAAGCAAAAGGATGAAAACAGATATACCTTTCATTGTCCACACTACAATATGTAGGAGTACATAGTAAGAAATAAAACTGATAGAAAGCTAATGGTAACTTTTAGGGTAGAGGAACGGGGTTGTGACTGGGAAGGGGTACTTGGAGGTTTTTGACATTAATGGTTGTTTACATATGTGTTTGCTTTATAAAAATATTGTTAAGCTCCACATTTGATTTTTAATTAATAAACTTTTCTTTCTAGAGCAGTTTTAGGTTCACAGCAAAATTGAAAAGAAAGTGCAAAGTGTACCTAATACCCCCATCCTCCCTCACACACAAAACTTCCCTCAGTATCAACATCCTGTACCACAGTGTTACACATTTGATTTTTATATATTTTTCTGTATTCTATTTCACAATTTTTTTTTCTTGAGTAAAAAAAAACAGACACTGGCTAACAGATGGCCTAGGCAGACAATAAGTTGTTTGGGGACAATTGGTTTTTCCTTATAAAAAAGTAAATCCTAATTCCTGCTTTACAAGATGCAAAAAGTAAATGTCCAAACAGCTTGAAGAACTGAGTAGGAGGGAAAACAAGATTTTAAACTTTTAAAAGAAAATATAGGAAGACATTTCTCTGACCTTACATTACAGAATGATTCTTTTTAAAAAAAAAATTATTCATTTATTTTTGGCTGCAATGGGTCTTCGTTGCTATGTGCTGGCTTTCTCTAGTTGTGGCGAGTGGGGGCTACTCTTAGTTGCGGTGTGCAGGCTTCTCATTGCGATGGCTTCTCTTGTTGCGGAGCATGGGCTTTAGGCATGCGGGCTTCAGTAGTTGTGGCACGTGGGCTCAGTAGTTGTGGCTCGCAGGCTCAGTAGTTGTGGTGCACGGGCTTAGTTGCTCCGCGGCATGTGGGATCTTCACAGACCAGGGCTCGAACTCATGTCCCCTGCATTGGAAGGCAGATTCTTATCCACTGCGCCACCAGGGACGTCCCTACAGAGTGAGTCTTAAACAAGACACAGAAATTGAAACCATAAAGAAAAGATTGATATGTTCAACTTTGGTAGTAATCAGGAAAATATAAAACAAAATAACAATGAGATCATGTTTCACTCTTTAGAGTGATAATAATGTAATGGAGACCATGTAAAGAAAGGGAAATTCACTACTGATGGAAATATAAATTAGTACAGCCTTTTTGGAAAACAGTCACTATCTAGGAAAACTTCAAATGAAAATACTCCTACCATTTTCACTGCTAAGCATATAAATCAGAGTAAGTTCTCAAGGAGATTGGGTAAGAATATTTGTTGTCTAACAGTGGAAAAAGTTCACTGCCTAAATGTTTTTAAAACTAGGTAAACTAATGTATGATAGTCATTAAGTGGATAAAAGTGAATAAAGAAGTAAAACTATTTATGGCTTTTCTCAAGCCATTAACTTGGATTATTTTGATTATAGGTTATGTAGGTACAGTATTATGCCTTCAGCTCCCTATCAACAGATTTGCTGATTTACATTTGTGAAATTTTCTCCCAGGTGATCATTATTACTGATATTTCCTCAAATTTAGGATTTTTTTCCCCTAGACCTTGACTTCTCTGAATCTACTAGGGGAAAAAAGTAACATTCAATATTGTTATGCTTCTTCATTTTTTCTTTTTTATAGGACTAATATTACAAGCCAAACTCCCTCTGCCAAAAGAAGTTTGGGATTTCTTCCTCAGCCAGCTCCTCTTTCTGTTAAAAAACTGAGGTGTAACCAGGATTACACCGGCTGGAACAAACCAAGAGTGCCCCTTTCCTCTCACCA
Source organism: Lagenorhynchus albirostris (assembly GCF_949774975.1). Taxonomy (NCBI): domain Eukaryota; kingdom Metazoa; phylum Chordata; class Mammalia; order Artiodactyla; family Delphinidae; genus Lagenorhynchus; species Lagenorhynchus albirostris. Next base: position 19,202,416 of record NC_083100.1, read on the forward strand.
ACAGCAGCAGCTGCAGGGGTAGGTAAATTCTTTTATTTTGCTTTCTTTTTATAAAGTGATTCAACTGAAGTATGTTTTACTTGGTATAAAAAAATGATTAAAGCAGTCATATTAATTTAGTTCTCAAATATTTGCTCACTTATTAAAGATTTATCACATCCATAAAATTCAGTCCATTATCTGGCCTCTGATTTTCAAACTTTGAAAAAATATATATGCATATATATATATATATAAAAACATTTGTCATAAAGCAGAAAGTGCATATTCTTAAGTCCCATACACGTCATCTCCTGAGATACTTCAACATTAATTTTATTTATATCCTTCCCAGCCCCTTCATGCTTATATTCTTATTAAACACCCAAAAATGAGACCATGGTATAAAAACTATAATAATAATAGCAGCTTTATCTAAAGTGTTTGTTATGTGCCAGAGACTGTGCTAAGCATTTAAATGAATTTTTTTCTTTAAATCTTCGCAGTAGCTCTCTGAGCTAGACATATTAAAAAGTCTGTTTTTATAGATGACGTAACTGAGCCTTAGAGAAGTTAATTAACTTACTTGAGGTGTTGTAGTACAGCAGTAGTAAATCTAGGCAGTTGGACTGCACTTGTATTTTTTTCCTTACAATTTTATTGAGATATAATTGATGTACAGCACTGTGTAAGTTTAAATTGTACAGCATAATGATTTGACTTACATACATCATGAAATGATTACCACAATAAGTTTAGTGAATATCCATCATCTTATATAGATATAAAACAGAAGAAAAAATATTTTTTTAATTGAAGTGTAGTTGATTTACAATGTTGTGTTAATTTCTGCTATACAGCAAAGTGATTCAGTTATACATATATATACATTGTTTTTTTTAATATCTTTTCCATGATGGTTTATCATAGGCTATTTTTTAAAATTTATTTAATTTATTTATTTTTGGCTGTGTTGGGTCTTCGTTGCAGCACGTGGGCTTTCTCTAGTTGTGGTGAGTGGGGGGCTACTCTTCGTTGAGGTGCGCAGGCTTCTCATTGCAGTGGCTTTTCTTGATGTGGAGCATGGGCTCTAGGCATGCGGGCTTCAGTAGTTGTGGCACACGGGTTCAGTAGTTGTGGCTTGCAGGCTCTAGAGCGCAGGCTCAGTAGTTGTGGCGCACGGGCTTAGTTGCTCCATGGCATGTGGGATCTTCCCAGACCAGGGCTCGAACCCATGTCCCCTGCATTGGCAGGTGGATTCTTAATCACTGTGCCACCAGGGAAGCCCTATCATACTATCATAGGCTCTTGAATATAGTTATCTGTGCTATACAGTAGGACCTTGTTGTTTATCCATTCTATATATAATAGCTTACATCTGCTAACCCCAATCTCCCACTCTTTCCCTCCCCCCAGCCCCCTTTCTCTTGGCAACCAGCAGTCTTATCTATGTCTGTGGTTCTGTTTCTGTTTCATAGATAGGTTCATTTGTGTCATATTTTAGATTCCTCATATAAGTGATATCATATGGTATTTGTCTTTCTCTTTCTGACTTACTTCAGTTAGTATGGTAATACCTAGTTGCATCCATGTTGCTGCATATGGCATTATTTCATTCTTTTTTATGGCCGAGTAATATTCCATTGTGTATATATACCACATCTTCTTTATCCATTTATCTGTCGATGGACATTTTAGGTTGTTTCCATGTCTTGCCTGTTGTGAATAGTGCTGCTATGAACATAGGGGTTTATGTATCTTTTTGAATTATAGTTTTGTCTGGATATATGCCCAGGATTGGGATTGCTGGATCATATGGTAATTCTATTTTTACTTTTCTGAGGAACCTCCATACTGTTTTTCACAGTGGCTGCACCAATTTACATTCCCACCAACAGTGTAGGAGAGTTCCCTAGAAAAAATATTTTTTCCTTTCTCAAGAATCCTTGAGAACTCTTAGGATTTACTCTCTTAACAACTCTCCTATATAACATATAGCAATGTTAATTATATTAATCATGTTGTACATTATATTCCTAGTAATTATTTATCTGATAACTGGAAGTTTGTACCTTTTTACCACATTCATCCAGTTCCCCCTTCCCCTACTCCCCACATCCAGTAACCACTGATCTGATCTTTTCTGTGAGTTTGTTTGTTTATTTATTTATTTTTGAAGTATAAGTGACCTACAACACTATGTTAGTACTGGTGCACAACATAGTGATTCAATATTTCTGTACATTTCAAAATGATCACCATGTTCACTTGCATTCTTAATCACTATGCTATATTACTTCTCTGTTCCCTGATTTCTTTCTACCCCACATTAATTATGGGCATCCTCTTATGCTAGTACATAACCTTTAACCATGTTAGTGTGCATTTAGATTCCCCTTTTTTCCAATTATAATCCAGGCTAAAACAAACATTTATATACACATGTATTTTTAATATTTGTTAAAACTTTTCTATAGAAAAAAAAAAACTTTTCTATAGGAAAAATTCTTGGAAATAGAATTGTTAAGACTACGAGAGGCACTTTGAAATTTTTGATTACTCTTACCACATTGCTTTCCCAAAACCTACCAGCTTTTTTGTTTTTAATCTCACTCAGATTACTGTTTTTCCCCAGCTTTCGGATTACCTTTTTACTTGAGTGACTGATGTCTGCCAGTTTGGTTTATCTGTAGTAGTTTATTTGCCTCATATTTTAGCAGAAAAAAACATAAAACTTGTAGTGAAAACATTTCACTTTCTTCTGTACTTACTGTTCTTCTCTGAGCCTCTTTTTTGCTTTGTCTTCTAAAATGTTTACCATCCAGTTTAATTCTTAATTTCCTTTCTTCTTCATTCTAATTGTTCTGCCTCAAATGATTATCTTGCTGCTTCCTTACCAGACAACGTTTTTATATTAGTCTGTCCTATTTTGTGAACATTTTTCATCCATATCTTATTTCTATCTACCTTGATCTTACTTGGCCCATCTTCTTAGTGCCTCCTCCTATGTATTTTATAGTGTACTTTTGGTCTCTGTCATTCATATCCTTCTGAGTCCTTTGATATCCTTGAGTTACCCTTGGTGCTCCAGGCTCCCTCTCTACCTCCAGTGTTTCTTTAATTTCTGTATACTACCTGTACCCAACTTTCCTTTTTTCAGACTTCTTGTAGGAATTTGAGTGCAGTATTTCAAGTAAGCTAAATACCCAGGACTAAGGACTCCTTAAAAAACAAACAAATAAACAAAAATACCGAGTAGAAAACTGCCAAGTCTAGAGGATAATGGAGGCTACCTAATTCCAGTATTCCTCACAAATCCCCCACAAAACATAAAAAGTATGAGGAGTTCAAAGAAAAACACATATAACCTTTAGCATTCTAGGAAACAAAGAATACCATCACCTTTAAACTACTTTCTAGGTAGAGAAGCAAAGCAGATTCTAGCAGTGTTCCTGTTTCCCACTGCTTTAAGCCTGTGGGTGCTGAGAGCCAGGGACAAGAGGCTTAAGAGATTTCATGAAAAAAGAATATATAGGAGTAAAAGACTTAGATGAAGCACAGAAAAAAATCACTCTCAGAAAGAGAAATTCAAATACTAAGTTTCTAAATATTGAATATAGGTCTGGATCTTGGTTGTTTGCAGCACTGGTTACAGGGAAGAGTACTATTTAAAATGGACAGACTAGATAGTAAAAAAAAAAACTTAAAAAACAAGGGTTATGAGCACTATAAAAAAGTACAAATACAGATATAACCACTTTTAAAAAAGCCTTTCTTAAAACCAAAAGAAATATTTCTAAAACACACCAAATAGATAAGTAAAATTATAACAACATGACAGAGTTGAGTCCAAATGTAAGAATTATTCCAGATTGAAGAAAACTAAAGAGACATGAAAACTAAATGCATTATATTATCCTGGACTGAATCTTGTGCTTAGGGAGAAAAAAATGCTGTGAAGAAACATGGGGTCAATTGACAAAATTGGATTAAAGAAGGTATATTAGATAAGAGTATTATGTTAGCACTAAATTTTATAATGCTTGTAACTGTACTCTGGTTATATAAGAGAATGTTCTCGTTCTTTTGAAATAAACCCTGAAGTATTTAGAACTAAATGGGTATGATCTATGCAGCCTGTTCTCAGATGGTTCAGGAAAAATATATAGAGAGAGGTGTTAAATGATAAAGCACAGAGTACAAAAGGGTTAACAATTGGTGAATCTAGGTAAAGAATATTATTCTGTGCAACTTTTCTGAAAGTTTGAGAATATTTTCAAGCAAAAATTTTTTTTAAATATGTACTTTGGAATAATGTTTGGCGGTACCCATTAAGCATATATATATTCTGGGTAAGTCCCCAGTCCTTTTTAGCATTCATTTGAAAATGTGTAATTTTCCTTGAGATGAAACTAAGTTATATTAATGTTATACTGCATCAGTATCAACTGGGATCCTGTTAGAAGTGCACATTTTTTGCACCTTCCCTGTCCAGACCTACAGAATTAGAAACTCTGGAGTTGGGGCCCAGCAATATGTATTTTAACAAACCCTCCAGGTGATTCTGATGCATGCTATAGTGGAGAACCCCTGCTCAGATGAACATACTTCAGGAACTACTGTTGTCTTCAAAAGTACTATTTCTTTCATTTTCAGCTTCTCCAATTTGGGAAATACCTGCTATATGAATGCTATTTTACAGTCTCTGTTTTCACTCCAATCATTTGCAAATGACTTGCTCAAGCAAGGTATCCCATGGAAGAAAATTCCACTCAACGCACTCATCAGGTAACTGTTATGTACTTACTGAGTAACATTTTTACCTTATTTATTATAGAATAATGGAGTATTAGACACTTAATTTTATGTGCCATTGTTAGCAGTCCTTAAAATATAATACCATCCAGTGTTTTGTAAAACCTGCTAAACTTGTCTCTTTTACCAGGCGCTTTGCACACTTGCTTGTTAAAAAAGATATCTGTAATTCAGAGACGAAAAAAGATTTACTCAAGAAGGTTAAAAATGCCATTTCAGCTACAGCAGAGAGATTCTCTGGTTATATGCAGAATGTGAGTACTAATTGTTTTTATTTTTAAATTTTTTCCATTTCTTTTTTTTTGATTTTTGAATTTTATTTATTTTTTTATACAGCAGGTTCTTATTAGTCATCCATTTTATATACATCAGTGTATACATATCAATCCCAATCTCCCATTTCAGCACACCACCACCCCCTGCCACTTTCCCTCCTTGGTGTCCATACGTTTGTTCTCTACATCTGTGTCTCAATTTCTGCCCTGTAAACTGGTTCATTTGTACCATTTTTCTAGGTTCCACATATATGCGTTAACATACGATATTTGTTTTTCTCTTTCTGACTTCACTCTGTGTGACAGTCTGTAGGTCCATCCACATCTCTACAAATGACCCAATTTCATTCCTTTTTATGGCTGAGTAATATTCCATTGTATATATGTACCACATCTTCTTTATCCATTTGTCTGTCGAAGGGCATTTAGGTTGCTTCCATGACCTGGCTATTGTAAATAGTGCTGTGATGAACATTGGGGTGCTTGTGTCTTTTTCAATTATGGTTTTCTCTGGGTATATGCCCAGTGGTGGGATTGCTGGGTCATATGGTAATTCTAATTTTAGTTTTTTAAGGAACGTCCATACTGTTCTCCATAGTGGCTGTATCAATTTACATTCCCACCAACAGTGCAAGAGGGTTACCTTTTCTCCACACCCTCTCCAGCATTTGTTGTTTGTAGATTTTCTGATGCTGCCCATTCTAACTGGTGTGAGGTGGTACCTCATTGTAGTTTTGATTTGCATTTCTCTAATAATTAGGGATGTTGAGCAGCTTTTCATATGCTTCCTGGCCATCTTTATGTCTTCTTTGGAGAAATGTCTATTTAGGTCTTCTGCCCATTTTTGGATTGGGTTGTTTGTTTTTTTAATATTGAGCTGCATGAGCTGGTTATATATTTTGGAGATTAATCCTTTGTCCGTTGATTCGTTGGCAAATATTTTCTCCCATTCTGAGGGTTGTCTTTTCGTCTTGTTTACAGTTTCCTTTGCTGTGCAAAAGCTTTGAAGTTTCATTAGGTCCCATTTGTTTATTTTTGTTTTTATTTCCAGTACTCTAGGAGGTGGATCAGAAAAGATGTTGCTGTGATTTATGGCAAAGAGTGTTCTTCCTATGTTTTCCTCTAAGAGTTTTATAGTGTCTGGTCTTACATTTAGGTCTCTAATCCATTTTGAGTTTACTTTTGTGTATGGTGTTAGGGAGTGTTCTAATTTCATTCTTTTACATGTAGCTGTCCAGTTTTCCCAGCACCATTTATTGAAGAGACTGTCTTTTCTCCATTGTATATCCTTGCCTCCTTTGTCATAGATTAGTTGACCATAGGTGTGTGGGTTTATCTCTGGGCTTTCTATCTTGTTCCATTGATCTATGTTTCTATTTTTGTGCCAGTACTATATTATCTTGATTACTGTAGCTTTGTAGTATAGTCTGAAGTCAGGGAGTCTGATTCCTCCAGCTCCGTTTTTTTCCCTCAAGACTGCTTTGGCTATTTGGGGTCTTTTCTGTCTCCATACACATTTAAAATTTTTTGTTCTAGCTCCGTAAAAAATGCCATTGGTAATTTGATAGGGATTGCATTGAATCTGTAGATGGCTTTGGGTAGTATAGTCATTTTCACAATATTGATTCTTCTGACCTAAGAACATGGTATGTCTCTCCATCTGTTGGTATCAACTTTAATTTCTTTCATCAGTGTCTTATAGTTTTCTACATACAGGTCTTTTGTCTCCCTAGGTAGGTTTATTCCTAGGTATTTTATTCTTTTTGTTGCAATGGTAAATGAGAGTGTTTCCTTAATTTCTCTTTCAGATTTTTCATCATTAGTGTATAGGAATGAAAGAGATTTCTGTGCATTAATTTTGTATCCTGCAGCTTTCCCAAATTCACTGATTAGCTCCAGTAGTTTTCTGGTGGCATCTTTAGGATTCCCTATGTCTAGTATCATGTCATCTGCAAAGAGTGACAGTTTTACTTCTCCTTTTCCAATTTGTATTCCTTTTATTTCTTTTTCTTCTCTGATTGCCATGGCTAGGAGTTCCAAAACTATGTTGAATAATAGTGACGAGAGTGGACATCCTTGTGTTGTTCCTGATCTTAGAGGAAACGCTTTCAGTTTTTCACCATTGAGAATGATGTTTGGTATGGGTTTGTCATATATGGCCTTTATTATGTTGAGGTAGTTTCCCTCTATGCCCACTTTCTGGAGAGTTTTTATCATAAATGGGTGTTAAATTTTGTCAAAAGCTTTTCTGCATCTATTGAGATGATCATATGGTTTTTCTTCTTCAGTTTGTTAATATGGTGTATCACATTGATTGATTTGCGTATATTGAAGAATCCTTGCATCCCTGGGATAAATCCCACTTGATCATGGTATATAATCCTTTTAATGTGCTGTTGGCTTCTGTTTGCTAGTATTTTGTTGAGAATTTTTGCATCTATGTTCATCAGTGATACTGGTCTGCAATTTTCTTTTTTGGAGTATCTTTGTCTGGTTTTGGTATCAGGGTGATGGTGGGCTCATAGAATGAGTTTGGGAGTGTTCCTTCCTCTGCAATTTTTTGGAAGAGTTTGAGAAGGATGGGTGTTAGCTCTTCTCTAAATGTTTGATAGAATTCACCTGTGAAGCCATCTGGTCCTGGACTTTTATTTGTTGGAAGATTTTTAATCACAGTTTCAATTTCATTACTTGTGATTGGTCTGTTCATATTTTCTATTTCTTCCTGGTTCAGTCTTGGAAGGTTATACCTTTCTAAGAATTCGTCCATTTCTTCCAGGTTGTCCATTTTATTGGCATAGAGTTGCTTGTAGTAGTCTCTTAGGATGCTTTGTATTTCTGCGGTGTCTGTTGTAACTTCTCCTTTTTCATTTCTAATTTTATTGATTTGAGTCCTCTCCCTCTTTTTCTTGATGTGTCTGGCTAATGGTTTATCAATTTTGTTTATCTTCTCAAAGAACCAGCTTTTAGTTTTATTGATCTTTGCTATTGTTTTCTTTGTTTCTATTTCATTTATTTCTGCTCTGATCTTTATGATTTCTTTCCTTCTGCTAACTTTGGGTTTCGTTTGCTCTTCTTTCTCTAGTTCCTTTAGGTGTAAGGTTAGATTGTTTATTTGAGATTTTTCTTGTTTCTTGAGGTAGGCTTGTATAGCTATAAACTTCCCTCTTAGAACTGCTTTTGCCACATCCCATAGGTTTTGGATCGTCGTGTTTTCATTGTCATTTGTCTCTAGGTATTTTTTGATTTCCTCTTTGATTTTTTCAGTGATCTCTTGGTTATTTAGTAATGTATTGTTTAATCTCCATGTGTTTGTGTTTTTTACGTTTTTTTCCCTGTAATTGATTTCTAATCTCATAGCGTTGTGGTCAGAAAAGATGCTTGATATGATTTCAGTTTTCTTAAATTTACTGAGGCTTGATTTGTGACCCAAGATGTGATGTATCCTGGAGAATGTTCTGTGCGCACTTGAGAAGAAAGTGTAATCTGCTGTTTTTGGATGGAATGTCCTATAAATATGAATTAAATCTATCTGGTCTATTGTGTCATTTAAAGCTTGTGGCCCTTATTAATTTTCTGTTTGGATGATCTGTCCATTGGTGTAAGTGAGGTGATAAAACTCCCCCACTATTATTGTGTTACTGTTGATTTCCTCTTTTATAGCTGTTAGCAGTTGCCTTATGTATTGAGGTGCTCCTATGTTGGGTGCATATATATTTTTAATTGTTATATCTTCTTCTTGGATTGATCCCTTGATCATTACGTAGTGTCCTTCCTTGTCTCTTGTAACATTTATTTTAAAGTCTATTTTGTCTGATATGAGTATTGCTACTCCAGCTTTCTTTTGATTTCCATTTGCATGGAATATCTTTTTCCATCCCCTCACTTTCAGTCTGTATGTGTCCCTAGGTCTGAAGTGGGTCTCTTGTAGACAGCATATATGTGCGTCTTGTTTTTGTATCCATTCAGTAAGCCTGTGTCTTTTGGTTGGAGCATTTAATCCATTCACGTTTAAGGTAATTATCGATATGTGTGTTCCTATTACCATTTTCTTAATTGTTTTGGGTTTGTTTTTGTAGGTCCTTTTCCTCTCTTGTATTTCCCACTTAGAGAAGTTCCTTTAGCATTTGTTGTAGAGCTCGTTTGGTGGTGCTGAATTCTCTTAGCATTTGCTTGTCTGTAAAGCTTTTGATTTCTCCATCAAATCTGAATGAGATCCTTGCTGGGTAGAGTAGTCTTGTTTGTACGTTCTTTCGTTTCATCACTTTAAGTATATCATGCCACTCCCTTCTAGCTTGTAGAGTTTCTGCTGAGAAATCAGCTGTTAACCTTATGGGAGTTCCCTTGTATGTTATTTGTCATTTTTCCCTTGCTGCTCTCAGTAATTTTTGTCTTAAATTTTTGCCAACTTGATTACTATGTGTCTCGGTGTGTTTCTCCTTGGGTTTATCCTGTATGGGACTGTCTACACTTCCTGGACTTGGGTGGCTATTTCCTTTCCCATGTTAGGGAAGTTTTCGACTATAATCTCTTCAAATATTTTCTCACATCCTTTCTCTATCTCTTCTCCTTCTTGGACCCCTATAATGTGAATGTTGTTGTGTTTAATGTTGTCCCAGAGGTCTCTTAGGCTGTCTTCATTTCTTATCATTCTGTTTTCTTGATTCTGTTCCGCAGCAGTGAATTCTACCATTCTGTCTTCCAGGTCACTTATCCATTCTTCTGCCTCAGTTATTCTGCTATTGATCCCTTCTAGGGTATTTTTCATTTCACTTATTGTATTGTTCATCTGTTTGTTTGTTCTTTAATTCTTCTATATCTTTGTTAAACATTTCTTGCATCTTCTCAATCCTTGCGTCCATTCTTTTTCTGAGGTCCTGGATCATCTTCACTGTCATTATTCTGAATTCTTTTTCTGGAAGGTTGCCTATCTCCACTTCATTTAGTTGTTTTTCTGGGGTTTTATCTTGTTCTTTCATCTGGTACATGGCCCTCTGCCTTTTCATCTTGTCTGTCTTTCTGTGAATGTGGTTTTTGTTCCACAGGCTGCAGGATTGTAGTTCTTCTTGCTTCTGCTGTCTGTTCTCTGGTGGATGAAGCTATCTAAGAGGCTGGTCTAATTGATTTTAAACACCTTAGAGATAGGGAAAATTGAAATGATTTTAGCGTGTTACCCAGTTTTATTTTAAAATGAGATTTGTGTATGTGTGTTCATCACAGGTTGGAAAACCTGAGGACTTCTGGTAAGGTTCAGTACGACCCTTCTGTGTATTTTATCATATATTAGTAATACAGATGTGGTTTGCCACTGTAGGACCTTGGACTATTTTAGCTACAAAGGCTATTTTAGAAAAATCACTCTATTTTTAAAAAACAAATGAAGGAGTGATTCATTTATTAGTTATGCTAATCTAACTTAGGAATATAAAATATGTCGTTTGTCGTTTTGTTTTGTTTCCACAAAATATGTACCGCAAAATCATTAGAGTAAATCTGGCCTTTTTCCACACGTGTTTTTGACTTGCAAGTGCTTTACTCGTGTAGATCACAGTGTTAATAAGCTATTGTTGTGACAAGAAATGTTTTGACCTTATTAAGGATATTATGCCTTCTTAGGACGCTCATGAATTTTTAAGTCAGTGCTTAGACCAGCTGAAAGAGGATATGGAAAAATTAAATAAAACCTGGAAGACTGAACCTGTTCCTGGAGAAGAAACTTCACCAGATATTTCAGCTACTAGAGTATACACTTGCCCTGTTATTAGTAATTTGGAGTTTGAAGTTCAGCACTCCATCATCTGTAAAGCGTAAGTAGTCTCTAAGAGAACTCTTTTCCCTTTTAATTCTTTACAGCAAGTGACTAAAACTCTTCTAGAAGGTTTTAATTCTTATCTTCATTCCTGTGTCATGAGTATAAATATCTTTGTTCAGTGTCTTTATCATCTATAAGAATGCTTGGTGGGGTGAGAACTAAAGTGAACTTAGTTTGTCAAATGCTTTAGTGCTGACTAAATGGTTAATTTTGCTCTGCCTTTTGAGTGTGTGTTACTATGTGTGTGGTTTTTTTCCTTTTAATCACTGTGTGGAAAATCAAGCTCTTCGAGAATACTTGTTCGTCTTTTTTTTATTATTATTAATTAATTTATTAATTTTTGGTTGAGTTGGATTTTTGTTGCTGCTCGCAGGCTTTCTCTAGTTGCGGCGAGCAGGGACTGCTCTTCATCGTGGTGCACAGGTTTCTCACTGCGGTGGCTTCTCTTGTTGCGGAGCACGGGCTCTAGGCGTGCGGAATTCAGTAGTTGTGGCTCGCAGGCTCTAGAGCTCAGGCTCAGTAGTTGTGGCGCATGGGCTTAGTTGCTCTGCAGTATGTGGGATCTTCCCAGGTCAGGGCTCGAACCCATGTCCCCAGCATTGGCAGGCAAATTCTTAACTACTCCACCACCAGGGAAGCCCTCATGTTTTTTTCCCTGAAAAGACTCCCTCCTATTAGTCGCTTATTTTGTTGAACCAAATTGTTTTTATAAAAAATGGGTTGTTTTTTTTTTACAAGATACATTAAAATGTGAATTATTTTTAATTTTTGCAATGCTTTTTAACCATGTTTACATTAACTATTGAGACTTACCTTCTACATTTAATTAATTTCCATACTCATTATCAGAACTCTCTACCAGGTACTTGACATTAAAAAGTTCTATTTTGATTAATCTTCCAGTTATCAGTAGTACATCTCTGAATACATTTTTTTTCAGAGAGTGGAATTCTTCAGAGTCCACATATAAATGAGAATTAATTCTGTGGCTTTCACACATGACTTAATACAGAATTATTAAGTGAGACACAGCCTTCCCCCTCAACATACTACATATACTGTCCCATCATATCCTGTTACTCTGACACTTAGAAGAAGTCTGGTTTTGTTGATAATCTTTTCCTTCCTGAAAATCTGTGATATTCTTAATTTTTGAAATTCAGAGTTTCACTAATTTACATCTAGGTATTGACCCTTTTTCATGCATTTTGCATTTAACATGATGGGGCTTTTTCATCTGAAGATTTGGGATTTTTTTCAGCTCAGAAAAACTATTCTCTACACACTGCTTCTCTTCCATTTGTTCTGGAATTTTCTTTAGGAATACTCAACAGCCATATGATGGCTCTTCATTCTCTGTCTTTCACATTTATTTATTTTTCTTTTTTCTTTAATTTTTATTTATTTTTTGGCTGCATTGGGTCTTCATTGCTGTGCGCGGGCTTTCTCTAGTTACAGTGAGCAGGAGCTACTCTTCCTTGCACTGTGCGGGCTTCTCATTGCAGTGGCTTCTCTTGTTGCAGAGCTTGGGCTCTAGGTGCGCTGGCTTCAGTAGTTGTGGCACATGGGCTCAGTAGTTGTGGCTCGTGGGCTCTAGAGCACAGGCTGAGTAGTTGTGGCACACGGACTTAGTTGCCCCTGGCATGTAGGATCTTCCCGGACCAGGGATCGAACCCATGTCACCTGCATGGCAGGCAGATTCTTAACCACTGCACCACCAGGGAAGTCCCCTTTATTTATTTTTCTTAGGCTGCTCAAAATGATAGTGTTCACTGAGGTCTCTTCCAGCTATAACACTCTAGTATTTTTTACTAGAATTTTGAACATTCACATGGACACTACAAGACAGTAGTTTTGCATCATTAGTCTGTGACATTTTTTATCTTCATGGTTTCTTCAGTGTTTTTTTCCCCCTAGTGGATAAATTTTTTTTTTTTTTTTTTTTGCGGTACGCGGGCCTCTCACTGTTGTGGTCTCTCCCGTTGCGGAGCACAGGCTCCAGACGTGCAGGCTCAGCGGCCATGGCTCACAGGCCCAGCCGCTCCGCGGCATGTGGGATCTTCCCGGACCGCAGCACGAACCCGCATCCCCTGCATCGGCAGGTGGACTCTCAACCACTGCGCCACCAGGGAAGCCCGATAAATTATTTTTTAAAGAAAAGGTCTGGGTCTTAGAAATACAGTTCATCATCTTGCAAAAGCTAGAGAGCCCACAGTATGATAGCCATCCCTCCGTTTCTTCTAATGCACTTTCCAAACAAAATTTGTTCAAGTCAGAGAGAGAAGCAGTTTGTCACTGTTAATATTTCATTTAACTGTGAGGTGTCAACCAAGTTTCTTTTGATAGGAAAATTTCTGTTGCCTGTGGTAGAAATGGCCACAGGCATCACAGGAAGAAAGAAAACTATGTCAAAGTGATGCCTGCTTCACTGAGCCAACAGCATCAGTCAGCCATTCCAGTTATGTAGCACCCAAATATTGGGTGTGCAGTTGAGGTGTGTGTACCAGTGCATGAAGTGACCTGGCTCACAGTGTGTAAGCATGAAGCTGAATGCCAGGCATCCAGACTGAACAGTGACCCAAGAGTTGGCAAGTCCAGGAGGTAACAAGGTTCTCCGGGGCTGCAGCAGCAGTACAACTACTTCCTCGAAGGCCTTGCCTTAGTTGCTTTATTAGTCATTTTCTTTAAGACAACTCCTTAAAGATAAAATAGTTTCTGGCTGAAGGAAGATTCTATACGCCTTATCCCTGAATTGTAATTTTCCATGTTTAGCCTCTGTCCCATCTGGCTGTAAGTTAGTTTGACCTGTTTGCCAAATGTACTTAATTTTTTTAAACTGTTATAGTTTAGATTGACTGGTTTTCGATGATTATAAGCCATTTCAATATATTAGTAATATATTCTTGAATATGAAGAATTTGTATGAATTCTCCATTTAAAGAACTTAAAACATCTAAAACTAAGTACTTAATAATCCCCCATAAAACCTCCTTCTGCAGTCTTCCCTATCTCAGTAATGACAGTTCAGTACTTAGAGTTTATCAGTACAGCAGTGTGGTATTTCTTAACTTTTCTTTTCTTTCTCTTGCACCCCTACATCCCATATGTCAGCAAATCCTTTGAGCTTTTCCTTAAAAATACAACCAGAATCTGACCTCTTTTTACTACCTCCACTGACACCGCTGTGGTCCAAACCATCATCATCTCTTGACTGGATTGTTGCAATACCTTCTGACTGATCACTGTGTTTCTGCCCTTGTCTCTCTGTAGTCTATTTTAAACACATTAGCCAAAGTGATCCATTTAAAATGGACATTAGTTCATGTCGGTCCTCTGCTCATAACCCTTAAAATAAAAGCTGAAATTCTTGCCATGATCTACAAAACTCCATAAGATTTGCCTTTCAGCAACCCCTCTCTTCCAGTTAACTCTCTTACTTCATCTCTTATCACTCTTTCCCCTTGCTCATTCTGTCCGAACCAAACTAGCTTTCTTGCTTTATTTGTTTGTTTTTATTTATTTATTTGTTTATTTATTTATTTATGGCTGCATTGGGTCTTCGTGGCTGCGCATGGGCTTTCTCTAGTTGCGGTGAGTGGGGGCTACTCTTCATTGTGGTGTGTGGGGCTTCTCATTGTGGTGGATTCTTGTTGTGGAGTACAGGCTCTAGGCACACGGGCTTCAGTAGTTGTGGCTCGTGGGCTCTAGAGCGCAGCCTCAGTAGTTGTGGCACACGGGCTTAGTTGCTTCATGGCATGTGGGATCTTCCCAGACCAGGGGTCGAACCCGTGTCCTCTGCATTGGCAGACAGATTCTTTTTTTTTTCTTTTTTAAATTAACTTTTATTAGAGTATAGTTGATATACAGTGTTTTGTTAGTTTCTGCCATACAGCAGAGTGTATCAGTTATACATATACATACATCCACTCTCTTTTGATTCTATTCCCATATAGGTCATTACAGAGTATTGAGTAGAGTTCCCTGTGCTATATAGTAGGTTCTTACTAGTTATCTGTTTTATATAGTAGTGTGTATATGTAAATCCCAGTCTCCCAACTTATCCCCCCCACTTTTCCCCCTTGGTTACCATAAGTTTGTTTTCTGCATATGTGACACTATTTCTGTTTTGTAAATAGCTTCATTTGTACCATATTTTTCAGATTCCACATATAAGCAATATCATATGATATTTGTCTTTTTCTGTCTGACTTATTTCACTCAATATGACAGTCTCTAGGTGCATCCATGTTGCTGCAAATGGCATTATTTCATTCTTTTTTATGGCTGAGTAATATTCCATTGTATACATGTGCCACATCTTCTTTATCTGTGCTTCCGTCGATGGACGTTTAGGTTCCTTCCATGTCCTGGCTATTTTAAATAGTGCTGGCAGACAGATTCTTAACAGCTGTGCCACCAGGGAAGTCCTTCTTGCTTTTTAAAAAAAATGCCAGGGCTTCCCTGGTGGCGCAGTGGCTAAGAGTCTGCCTGCGATGCAGGGGATGCAGGTTCGTGCCCCGGTCCGGGAAGATCCCACATGCCGTGGATCGGCTGGGCCCGTGAGCCATGGCCGCTGAGCCTGCACGTCCGGAGCCTGTGCTCCGCAATGGGAGAGGCCACAACAGTGAGAGGCCCGCGTACAACAAATAAATAAATAAAATTTAAAAATGCCAGGATCCTGGTACCTCACAGCCTTTTCACTTACTGTTTCTCTTTCCCCATATTATCACATAGCTAGTGCCCTCCCTTCTCCATATCTTTATGTAAAAATCACTTGCTCAGTGAGGCATTTTCTTGCTACCATATCTAAAATTCCAGCCATCTACTCTCATCTTTTGCTTCCCTCTTCTATACTTTCTTTTTCTTCTTTAACACTTACCTAGCATACTATATATTTTACTTATGTATGTATCTTTATTGTATCTCTTCTCCAGTATAATGAAAGCTTCATGAGGGGACATATTTTTGTCTTGGTTTGTTCTCTGCTACAACCCCAGTGCCAAGAACAGTTTCAGCATATAGGAGACATATTCAGTGATGCATAACAAATTGTCCCAAACTTAGCAGCTTAAAACAACATCCACTTAACTCAGTTCTGTAGGTCAGAAGTCTAGGCAGGGTATGGCTGAGTTCTTTGCTCAGGTATCAGAAAGCTGAAATCAAGGTGTTGGCTGGAGTCCCCTTCTAAGCTAATTAAGGTTGTGAGCAGAATTTAGTTCCTTTCAGTTGTAGTACTAAGGTCCCCATTTTTTTGTTAGCTGTTGACTGGGGCAACTCATTTCCTAAAGGTTGCCTATTGTTTCTTGCCATGTGGCCTCTATAGGAAGTTCACAACAGTGCTATTTGCTTTCTTCAGGCCAGCAGTACATGTCTCTGACTTCTAATCTGTGACTTCCTCTGTTTGAGACCTCTAGACCCAGATTTAAAGAGTTCATGTAATAAGGCCTCAACCATTCAGATAATCTCCTTTTTGATGAACTCTACAGTTAAGATTAATAACATTAATTATATCTGCAAAATCCCTTTTGCCATGTAAAGTAACATCATCATGGGCGTGATAGCTCATCATAATCACAGTCCTCCCACACTCAAAGGGGATAGAATTATACAAGGAAGGGCAAGGGTCATCTTAGAATTCTGCCTAGGAGAGAGGCACTCAATAAATGTTTATTTAATGAAGAACAGATGTATTCTTACAGTCCCTAGTCTTCAACTGTTGCAATAGAGAACTGGGACAGGAAAATGAATATTACTAAAAATGCTGATAATGCAGACAAAATGAAAAACAGTCAACTAAAACTAAGTAAAAGAAATAAGTTGGCTTCCAGGTAAATTGAATATGATGTTTTGATCTCTGAGCCCATTTTCTGAAATTCTATAAAATGTATCCAATGACCAAACAATTCTGCTACCGAACAGAGCTGCCTACACGTTTACTGAGAACACATAGTATTTTCAATTTGACACATTGTTCATTTAGTCAAAAACTGGAAATAGTCCAGATGTCCATCAATATGGAAAAATTGTGGCATGCTCATACAGCTTAATACTAGGCAACAATGAAAAATGGGCTATAGCCATTTGCAACAAGCATGGTTGAATCTTATAATCATGTTGAACAAAAGAAGCTAGTTAAAAGAAAACATTCTGTATGGTTCCATTTATGTAAGGTTCAGAAAAGGTAAAACTCAACTATTTTTTAAAAAATTTTTTATTGAAGTATAGTTATTTACAGTATCATGTAACTTTCAGGTATATAGCATAGTGATTCAGTTATATGTGTATATTCTTTTACAGATTCTTTTTCCTTATAGATTATTACATAATATTGGGTATAGTTCCCTGTGCTATATAGTAGGTCCTTGTTGGTTATCTATTTTATACATAGTAGTGTGTATATGTTAATCCCAGCCTCCTAATTTATCCCTCCCCCCACACCCCTTTCCCCTTTGGTAACCATAAGTTTTTTTTTGTGTCTGTGAGTCTTTCTGTTTTGGAAATAAATTCATTTGTATCTTTTTTGTTCTTCTAGATTCCACATATAAGTGATATCATATGATATTTGTTTTTGTCTGGCTTACTTCACTTGGTATGATTAAACCTAGGTCCATCCACATTGCTGCAAATGGCATTATTTCTTTTTTTAATGGCTGAGTAGTATTCCATTGTATAGATATCTAACATCTTTATTTATTCATTTGCCAGGGGACACTTAGGTTGCTTCCATGTCTTGGGTATTGTAAATAGTGCTGCAGTGAACAGTGGGGTACATGTATCTTTTCGAATTATGGTTTTCTCTGGATATATGGCCAGGAGTGGGATCACAAGATCACATGATAGCCCTATTTTTAGTTTTTTAAGGAACCTGCATACTGTTCTGCATACTGGCTGCAGCAGTTTACATTCCCACAAATAGTGTAGGAGGGTTCCTGTTTCTCCACACCCCCTGCAGCATTTATTATTCATAGACTTTTTGATGATGGCCATTCTGACCAGTGTGAGGTGATACCTCATTGTAGTTTTGATTTGCATTTCTCTGATAATTAGCGATGTTGAGCATCTTTTCATGTGCCTTTTGGCCATCTTTGTGTCTTCTTTGGAGAAATGTCTGTTTAGGTCTTCTGCCCATTTTTTGATTGTTTGTTTTTTTGATATTGAGCTGTATGAGCTGTTTGTATATTTTTTTTACTGAAGTATAGTTATTTTACAGTGTTGTGTTAATTTCTGCTGTACAGCAAAGTGATTCAGTTATACATATATACATTTTTTTATATTCTTTTTCATTATGGTTTATCATAGGATATTGACTGTAGTCCCCTGTGCTGTAGACAGTGGGACCTTGTTTATCCATTCTATATATAGTAGCTTACATCTGCTAACCCCAACCTCCCACACTATCCTTCCCCCCAACCCCCTCCCCCTTGGCAACCACCAGTCTGTTATCTATGTCCGTGATTCATAGATAGGTTCATTTGTGTCATATTTTAGATTCCACATGTAAGTGATATCATATGGTATTTGTCTTTCTCTTTCTGACTTACTTCACTTAGTATGATAATCTTTAGTTGCATCCGTGTTGCTGCAAATAGGATTATTTCGTTCTTTTTTTATGGCTGACAATTCCATTTTTTAGAATGTGTTTGAGCCTGTATGACTATCAGTCTAAAGCAAGTAGAGGGACTTCCCTGGTGGTCCAGTGGGTAAGACTCTGCACTCCCAGTGCAGGGGGCCCAGGTTCGATCCCAGGTTGGGGAACTAGATCCCACATGCATGCTGCAACTAAGAGTTGACATGCCGCAATGAAGATCCTGTGTGCTGCAACTAAGACTGGGCACAGCCAAAATAAATAAAATTTTTTAAAATAAATAAATTAAATAAATAAAGCAAGTAGATATAGGAAGGGGTTAACATACTCAAAAAACAGGGTGACCACAAATCAAAAACACAATAGATTCACAAAAATCAAAAAGAAGAAAACACAAGCATAAAATAAAAGGAAATTATCAAGCCACAAAAAAGAAAAAGAAAGGAACAAAGAACAAACAGAATCAACTGGAAAATAAGGCTTAAAATGGCAATATATACATATCTATCAACAATTACCTTAAATGTCAATGGACTACATGCTCCAATCAAAAGACGTAGAGTGGCAGATTGGATAAAAAACCAAAACTCAACTGTTGTGTTGGAAGTCAGGATAATAGTTATCTTTTGGAAGTAAGAAAGGGATAGTGATTGGGAAGAGGCATGTGAGGGGACTTATAGGGAGTTCATAGTGTTCTATTTCTTGAGTTGAGTGGTGATTACATGTGTGTGTTAACTGATAATCCATCAAGCTATACAACTTTGGTTCACTTTTCTATATATATATTATACTTTAGTGTTTTAAAGTTTGGGGGTTTTTTGGAAAGTATAAAAATTTTAAATTTAGCATTTTAAGAAAGTACTTAAACACTTTCAATTGATGTTTTACCTGTATGGATTTAATAAGGGTTAAAGTAAGCATGAGAAAAGTTTTAAATGTTTATTTCTCATGCCTAGTCATGGTCTCTCAGTACCTGATAAGTTCAGTGGGGGAGCAGTGTTTCTGAAGTATATTTGTATTTATTTTGTATTGCACAGTTAGGCTTCTAAATTCTTATATTTGTCTTCTTTTATTTTTACAGATGTGGAGAGATTATTCCCAAAAGAGAACAGTTTAATGACCTCTCCATTGACCTTCCTCGAAGGAAAAAGCCACTCCCTCCTCGTTCAATTCAAGATTCCCTTGATCTTTTCTTTAGGGTAAATAATATCTTTTGGTATTTCCACATAACTAAATTTTATATATCATAGATAATTGTATTTGAAGTTGGTTTCTTTAAGGCAGAGTTTTGACAAAATAGTTGCAGGGGAAACAAATGAGAAATATTTATAAATAGTATTTTTTAGGAGCTTGGTAAATATGGTTGTTAACTGATTGTAGATGAAAATTAATTGCTCAAGTAGATTATACATCTAACTCAACAGCAAGTGTTTTAGACAACCTTAGAAGCATTTGTTTGTAAACAAATAATATGAAGTGACATATGCTAAAATTGGGTAATGTGAGTCAAAATTGGAGACACTATTCTAAGTTAGTATACTAAGATCTGAGAAATGAAAAAAATACTTTTTGCTTCTCCTTAGGTTATATGTACCATGTTAGAAACAGAAAGGACAAGTCATGTTTATTCAGAGCTATAGATAAATGTTTGCATTTATGTTATACTGTTACAGATACTCAGAAAGTTTCTGGGGCATAATTGGACATGTTGTGTAGCAGTCCTTATAATTGATGGCAGTTTGCCATCTGTATAATAGTGGTTCTTGTTTTGTTGTAGCAAATGGGCAGGGTTGTCATCCTAAGATTTAAAAAAAAAAAAAGACCTCTGTTCTTGAAATGATGAATATTCAGCTCCACCCAAGGATAAATATTCTGCTTTTCTTTTTGTTTTAGTCATTCCTTATAATTCCTGTTATTATCGTAGAATTTGAAGCTTTTCCTGTGTATCTTTACCCCCATTTTTTAAGGATTTCTTGTTTCAGTTTTCTCTAGGTAATGATATCCACCCCAAACTTTGGTCCTTTTAGAGCAGTTGTTCTTAGTGGGCTGTCACCAGAAGATTGAGTTCCATTATAAGAAAGGGGTAGAGTTACACCTAACAGACCAGGAACTCCGCCTAACCTGAAGGTGATCTTATCTCTGCTATGGCCAAATGTTAAAATCTGGATATACTCTTGGCAGTGGTTCTTGTGTATCCATGGGGAAAAGGTTGAGAATCTGCTACTATAGTTTAGTTACTGTCATAAATTGAGATGTTTCCTTGGTAAAAAAAGGAAATTAGGAATTCTGAAACAGGGCATGATATTATAACTATATTTTGAGGATTAGGTCTTAATTTAGTAAGGCTTATGATTCTAGACACAAAATTTAAACTGGTCGGAGTTGTCATTCCACTGAACTAGTATGACTAGAGAAATTAGCATTTAATGGGGCAGTGCTAATTCAACTTTATACTTTATTTTTCCCTCTTGTCTTTTTATAGGCAGAAGAACTTGAGTATTCCTGTGAGAAGTGTGGTGGGAAATGTGCTCTTGTCAGGCACAAATTTAACAGGCTACCCAGGTAAAATTAATTGGCTCTTCAATTTTTCTTCTTTAAAGTACTTACAAATATTACTGAATAAGTGAGGCTTATCAGATGGATTGGTAAAGAAGGTCAGCAAAGCTGAGATATGAAGAGGGTAGAGAATGGAAAGCTACAATTCTCTTGTATAAGAAAGGAAGAAGATTTGGAAAGTTGAAGAAGAGAAGGAACCTGAGAGTCCCAAGGAGATGGCAACAAGAGAACGAGGCTGATGAGACTTTGGAATAATGATGGGGACTTACTAGAAAATTTTTAATTCAGTAATGTGTAACACTCAATTATAATTTGTTGTGCATGTACATTTTATAGAACTTTTTTTTTTTTTTTTTTTTTTTTTTGGGTACGTGGGCCTCTCACTGTTGTGGCCTCTCCCGTTGTGGAGCACAGGCTCCGGACGCGCAGGCTCAGCGGCCATGGCTCACGGGCACAGCTGCTCCGCGGCATGTGGGATCCTCCCAGACCGGGGCACGAACCTGTGTCCCCTGCATCGGCAGGCGGACTCTCAACCACTGTGCCACCAGGGAAGCCCATATAGAACTTTTTTATAAGTGGAGAAAACTTTTTATTTCTCTCTTACCTTTCTCTAGAGAATGTGCTACTGAAATAAGAATAGTTCTTGTCAAAAGTCATCTTAAAAAAATTAATTTTCACCATCAAACATAAGGGCTGTTTAACACTTTATTTATTTTAATAAATTTATTTATTTTTGACTGTGTTGGGTCTTCGTTGCTGTGTGCAGGCTTTCTCTAGTTGCAGTGAGCAGGTTTCTCATTGCGGTGGCTTCTCTTGTTGCGGAGCACGGGCTCTAGGTGTGCAGGCTTCAGTAGTTGTGGCTCGTGGACTCTAGAGCACAGGCTTATTAGTTGTGGCACATGGGCTTAGTTGCTCCGCGGCATGTGGGATATTCCCAGACCAGGGCTCGAACCCATGTCCCCTGCATTAGCAGGCGGATTCTTAACCACTACGCCACCAGGGAAGTCCTGTTTAACACTTTAAATTACCATTTGTCGTTATATAACATCCATTTTTTGGTAAACTATATAACATTGAAATAAATAATTTAGGGATTTGATCTATTATCAATACCAATATTCTAAAATTAGTTTTCTTGTCTGATGTGTTTTGATTTTTTTTCTAGGAACATTATTTTACTGAGACCTCCCAATTAATAATTAATATCTACCCAATGCCTGTGTTTTATTTTTATTCTTAGTACCTAGCACAATGCCTAGCACATGGCAAGTATTCAGTAAATGTTCTTTGACAGATCTTTAGTTCAGCCTAATGTAGTCTTTAAATCAAAAGCTGTCTAACATGGTTAGTTACAGTGATCTCTTCTTACCTGTAAGAGAGCTACCTCTATTATGTACAAACTAATAATGTTATCATCTCCTGTTTTTCAGGATCCTCATTCTTCATTTGAAACGATATAGCTTCAATGTTGCTCTCTCACTTAACAACAAGATTGGGCAGCAAGTCATCATTCCAAGATACCTGACCCTCTCATCTCATTGCACTGAAAATACAAAACCACCCTTCAACCTTGGTTGGAGTGCACAAATGGCAATGTAAGTCCTTGAGAATTTCTTTCCCTTTTGAAGTAGAAAGGCTTTTAGTATCTGATCAAAAGAATGACTGAACTACATAACATGACTCCAGGTAAAATCAGACCAAGAAGGAGATTTTTATTTTGCTTTATTTTGGGACTTTGTGCTAAGTTTTACCTGATTTAAGTAATTGAATAAAATGCTTAAACAAAAACTTTCAACATATATTAATTGCCTTTCATAATAAATTACCTTTTCCGGGAGTGCTTCTTACTCTTTTAGATCACTAGAAGATAGTTTGATACATTTGGGGAATATAAACCAAATTTGCATGATCGTAAGAGTCACTTGAACACTAAAAATACTGATTCCTGTGTTTGTTCCTTAGGAGTTCTGTTTCAGCAAATCTGATATAGGGCTGGGGAATCAATATTTTTAACAAATGCCTCTGCTGACTCTGGAGTATGCAAACTTGAGAAACAGTACATTAAATATTATGCTGGGACCCCCAAAATAGATTGTGTCTTCATAAATGTATTATTACCAGTTTGAGCAAAGAACTTCAATGGCTCCTCGAAATTTTTCCTTGAGAAAAGAAGTAACTTTTACATTCTATTTTGCGTCATCATGAATGCCAGGAAAACCTTAAGACTTCTCTAAATGTTGCTCTTTCTTCTGCGTACTTGCATTACTTTGGAGCCATATATTGTAGTTCTTTTTTATACTTGAACACTAGTTTGGTATAATCATAAAGTTCTAGAGCTTTAGAGGTGAAAGGGATTTTAGAGATTTTTGTCTTTCTTAATTTTACAGAGGAGATCCAAGGAAATTAAGTGATTTTCTTAAGCTCATACAGTTAGTAACTGGAAGAGCCAGGTCTCTTCATTGACATGGAATAATAGACATTACAGAAAGCAAATGAACATTTGCTAACATGAATTAATGAAGTTTTGTAAAAATTATTCCCCTTGGATTAATAATTGAAATATATTCTACATCATGTACGTTTACACTAAAGGCCTCAATAAGTCAATAACAACATTTTCCCAGAGAATCAGTGTTTCTGGATTTTTCTCTTATGGCCTTTCATTAGAATAGATGTTTTTGCTTGGTGGAAACTGCCCTCTACTGGTGGAGCTAGTATTCTTTCTGGCAGTACTTTCAAACCATTAGCCAAGGCTGTTTAATGATCACAGGCCCGAAACCAGGCTCTCTGACTCGGTGATATGATAGCTTTAAGATTTTGAACAAATTCCTTGACCTGTCTGTAGGGAAAATAACAGGGTAGTTGTGAACTTTAAATGAGGTAATACACAAGAGTTCTTACTACAGTGCCTGACATCTAGTAAGTCCTCAATAAATGAGAGCTATTGTTATTTTATTGCTTAAAAGAACTGAGACAAAGAGAATTTCCCAAGTTGTTCTCTTTATATTGTATTTGACTTCGTTTTCAATGTTGTTTATTTAGATCATTAGATAAGGAAGAGCCTAGAGAAAGTATTTTGTTTTCTCTTTTGGCCTCTATTGTTAGTTTAAAAGTAGTATAATTGTTTGCTTTTCAAGAGGATATATAAGGGACTATAATACAGAATAATTCATTTAATAAGTTAAATATATTTTTAGTAATAGTAATTGTATACATATATATTTTCTAATTTTCTGATAGTTCTAGACCATTGAAAGCCTCTCAAATGGTGAATTCCTGCATCACCAGCCCTTCTACACCTTCAAAGTGAGTTATATTTCTTGTGTACCCAAAATTTGTATTTTTAAGGATTTGGCTTACCCTGATTTCCAAGATTATCCCCTCCCCTTTTCTTATTGTTTCTCTTTTTGCATGATAATTGCTCTGCATTACTGTACTTTGGAATTTTCCTGAATATGCTTTAAACTGTAATTTAGTGAGTATCAAGTTTTTAACACTGAATCAAGTTCAGATGGTCCTCTCAAAATTTTGTTTTAAAACTTCTTAAATCATCTGTTGTATGTAATATTTTCATCCTACAACTCTAGAAATTGACTAATGATGAGGGATTTTAAGGATTGAAGGGTTAAAATAACCCCTACTGGTATAGAAAGCACCATTCTTCAAATATACACATGGAGATCCCAAAATATCTTTTCACCTGTTGCTAGCCAGTGTGGGACTTCTTGTCTTAGACACTGAGCTGGAGCTATTCTGAAAGGGGACAGGAAGACAAATACACTTAGAATGTAGCTATTCTACAAATGTTTTTTGCTTAAGACCAAAAGTTTCTCCAAGAAGGAAACAAATACCTTTTTTTTTAATATACCTCCTCTGTGATTTGACTAGAACCACAGTTCCTGATTAGACATTTCTAAATGACTTCGTTGTCATTTGTCTTTAAAATTAGTTTTTCTAAAAATTTGATGTCCCAAAGTACTTTTAGAAAAGAGACACTTTTGTTGTTTAAGGGCTTTTGGGGGGCTTATATAACCATAAAATGACATTTGGGAATTGCTATTTTCTTTTCCTCCTGTTAATTATTTTTCAGTGCAATTAAAACCAGATGACTAACTGACTAGAAATCTGAAATGGTACCGATATGAATACTCTTGCCCGTTCTCAAGATACAAATGAGCAATACCACTTGGCTGCTTAGAAAGTGAGCAAGTGATGCATTTACAGGATGAATATTTTTCCTTACTACAGGCAAGCTGCCTTCTGTGAATATAGTAACTATTAATGGAATGCACTCTTTATGTACCAAATCACTATAGCTTCAAGAAAGAGATGGTTTCATTGGGCATCATTATACTTGGCATGGTCAATCTGTTCTCCAGGGTCTTACTGCTATGAGAATTTGAGAGTTGGTCAATAAAGGATGATTAGGCCCTAGAAGACCTGTCATGCCGATCAAACTTAAAAGAGGCTGAGCTATGAACCAGAATATGATTGGTTCTTCTATAATGTCCTTTGTCACATTTGACCCTGGTATATTAGTAGCCAGGTGTCACCCTCCTTCAGCAAAGTATTTACATGGATAAATAAATCAATATGTTCAGTTTTGCTTGGTGAGCATGAAATCAGAAATGAAGAATTAAGATGGCTAATTGGCTATTTCTAAGTTATATTAACCCTTTTTGAACACATATTGGGAGGCTATTCAAGTGTTCAGACTGAAGTGCAGTGATATCCTGGCTGCTCTCAGCCAAAGACTATGGTTGGGTTTATCACTGACCACTTGCCTCTTTTCTTTGATCTACGTTGCTACGCAATCCTCCTGATTTCCATTGTGGCCTCTTATTTCTTGGTGCCATCATTCTACATGTTTATTTACAGTTTTCACATTTAGATTATTGCATTTTCCAATTTCCATTTTACATTTTTTTTTAGTACAGCGTATGAATTTATGTTAACCTTCATCAAAGAAAATTTGTGCTTTTTGACCTTTACCACTTTTTCCTTTAGTTTATTTTCAGCTCACTTAGAAGACAACACAGTAACACCTTACTTATCTGGTATCATTGAAGAATAATATTTGATATTCCAAATAAATGAATTTTTATAAAACTGAAGCTTGTCCTTATAAACATTGCCTTTTTAATTTTAATCTTTAAAATGTTTTAACCATTTTAGATGGTTATATCTCTGTAAGCTTACAGAATTCCTTATATTAAATAAAATATACTGCAGATAATTTAAATATATTGTAATTACTTAAAATTGGCATTGTAAATATCAGTTATTACATGTGTTTTAATATGATAATGCCCTCAGAGGCTCTTAATTCTTATAAGACAGTTTACCTTTACATTAAATTACTTTATAGTTCTTTATTGCCCTTTTTGTGGTTATTCTCTCTCATTTCTTAGCTCTCATTTCTTGATGAACTTGCTACATTATTTTGTACACTATTTCCTGGGGAAATAGGGTCCCTGCCTGAAGAGTAAAGTTCATGGGCTTTGAAACTGCTGCCTTCCTCAGAGGCGTTTTTTTTTGTTTTGTTTTGTTTTGTTTTGTTTGCTTTTAAGTTCCTGTGTTCTAGAAGGTAGAGGTTGCCAGAAGTTGGACCTACATATAAATGGATAAGTGGAATGTTACTGTTAATTTCAAAGTACATGGATCATAATTTAAAAGAGCAAAAATTAGTCCTCATGCACTCTCTTGTCAAAAATGTATTCATTGCTATGTCTGCATGCATTCAGTAAAGTACTTGCTTTATAAAGCCAGTAACAAACTTCTTTGGAGTTGATCATTAAAAGAAAAAAGGCACAAAGTGATTGGTTTACTGATAATATATAATAGCGTAAGAGTTGTCTGATTTTCAAAGCATGGCTCTTTTGGAGTAGGGCAAAGGTAATTCTTAAATATACCTCCTTTCATATATCTTTTTTTCTCTGTTAAATCATTCTCCATAATGGAAAAGCTTTTTGTTTTAATTGATATTTATACTTCAAAAAAATGACAAGGACAAATGTTTATTTGTCAGACTTACATAGGGTTTTTTTGTTTGTTCGTTTTTCTTAAATTACAGGAATTTCACCTTCAAATCCAAGAACTCCTTGGCTTTATGCCTTGATTCAGACAGTGAAGATGAGCTTAAACGCTCTGTGGCCCTTAGCCAGAGACTTTGTGAAATGTCAGGCAGTGAACAGCAGCAGGAAGACCTGGAAAAGGTAAGTAATTTCTCACCAAAATATCTGACTGTCCAAACAAATGCCTTTCATAACCAGCATCAGCAAACTTAATAAATACACAGGATGGATCATTTCTTGTGAATGAGGATTTTTCAGATGTACTCTTAGCACCTTTCAGTATGCAGTATGATATTATTAACTGTAGTCACCATACTGTACATTATATCCCTGTGACTTATTTATTTTATAACTGGAAGTTTATACCTTTTTGCCCCTTCACCCATTTCACTCACTCCCTAGCCCCCACCTCTGGTAACAACCAATGTGTTCTCTGTATCTGTGAGCTTAGTTTTTTTGTTTGTTTGTTTTTTAGATTCCACATGTAAGTGAGATCATACATTATTTGTCTTTGTGTAACTTATTTCCCTCAGGGTCCTTCAGTGATGTCACAAATGGCAAGATTTCTTTCTTCCTTCCTTCCTTCCTTCCCTCCCTCCCTCCCTCCGTCCGTTCCTTCCTTGTTGCTGTGCGTGGGCTTTCTTTAGTTTCAGCCAGGAGGGGCTACTCTGTTGCGGTGCGCAGGCTTCTCATTGCGGTGGCTTCTCTTGTTGCGGAGCACGGGGCTCTAGGCGCGCGGGCTTCAGTAGTTGTGGCGCATGGGCTCTAGAGCGCAGGCTCAGTACTTGTGTTGCACAGGCTTAGTTGATCTGCAGCATGTGGGATCTCCCCAGACCAGGGCTCGAACCCGTGTCCCCTGCGTTGGCAGGTGGATTCTTAACCACTGTGCCACCAGGGGAGTCTCTATCACTTTAAACTCCAAGATTGCTATATTTGTAGGCATTCTGGTTTCTTCTAAAAGCAGCTCTATTCTTCAGGATTCAAAATCTTGCAGACTAGAACCTGGTAAGTCTGAATTGGAAAACTCAGGATTTGACGGAATGAGTGAAGAAGAGCTTCTAGCAGCTGTTTTAGAGATAAGTAAAAGAGAAGCTTCACCACCTCTCAGTCATGAAGATGATGATAAACCAACCAGCAGCCCTGATACCGGATTTGCAGAAGATGATATTCAAGAAATGTCTGAAAATCCAGACCCTGTGGAAACTGAGAAGCCAAAAACAGTCACAGAGCCCGGTAGGTTTAATGAAAATAAACATCTGTTAAACAGGCACAGCTGTGTTCCAAAGCTTTATAGTAACAAATGACTTCTACATAATGGGAGGTGAGATGGATCTGAATAACAGAGCTAATAATATTTTTGTGCTTTTTTTTTTCTAACAGTTTAAAAAAATGAGAAGCAAATATTGTGAGTTAGTATCCAGAGGCTAGTGGTAAAGTATGCCATGTCCCTTTAGGTGTACATCAAAAGAAAAGTTAGTATTCTTGTGCATTTAAAAAATGTTTGTGTCAGGGCTTCCCTGGTGGCGCAGTGGTTGAGAGTCCGCCTGCCGATGCAGGGGACACGGGTTCGTGCCCCGGTCCAGGAAGATCCCACATGCCGCGGAGCGGCTGGCCCCGTGAGCCACGGCCGCTGCTGGGCCCGTGAGCCATGGCCGCTGAGCCTGCGCGTCCGAAGCCTGTGCTCCGCAACGGGAGAGGCCACAACAGTGAGAGGCCCACGTACCTCAAAAAAAAAAAAAATGTTTGTGTCAGTTTTTGGTCACTTTTTTCACACCACTGCTCTCAGAAATTTGTGTAATTCTTCATTTTTGTATATCTGAACTTATACCAAGTTTTAATGTATAAATAATTTAAGTTCTCCATTCTTCTTTGGGTTCATCCCTTCATAATGGTGGCAAGACCACTGAACTAAGAGGGTCTTGGGTGTCTAGTCTTAGCTATACCACCTACTAGTTATAAATTTCTAAATAGGTAATTTAACCTCTTTGATACTCAGTTTTCTTACCTCTGTATGGGGAATCTACCAGACCTACTTCAGATAGTTGTGGGTAGAATGTTAGATAGTATATACATATTATGTAAAGCGCTATACAGATAAAAATTATTTTTGTGGTAATTTTTACTAATATTTTGTTATTTCTCAAGCTATCACTTCAAACAACAGAGCTGAGCCTCCTTGCCTTGCACTATGGGTATTTTAAGATTTTTTAAGTAGAAAATTTTCACTCCCTTTTCCTGGGGCCAAGTCTAATATTTTCTCCTGATATCTTTAGTATCTATATCTTTAGTATCTGTATCTAGGTAGCTAGCTAACGTGTTTCCGTATATCAAGCCTAGGATTTTGGAGATGAAGAGAATAGTAGTATATCACAAAATTATTTTCTGTATTCTTGGGGTTGTTAGGACCTCCTCAGTTTTGAATTATTTTATGTGCAAGTAAAATAAGAGTATTTCCTCAATTTAACTGGAAACAAAAAGCTGATGATTTTTGTATATAGATGTTTCCTTTTTTTTCTTTTTTCTTTACACCTTTTTTTACCTCTTGATGCAAGTACCCTTATGAAGTCCCCTTCTCTTACTAAACTTATAATCACTGCCCTTGGAAGTGAATCCTAGATACTAGATCATTTCATCAGTAAGAATTTCAGTATCACTAAAAGATAAGAACTCTTTTTACAAAAACCTATCCTCGGGCTTCCCTGGTGGCGCAGTTGTTGAGAATCCGCCTGCCGATGCAGGGGACACGGGTTCGTGCCCCGGTCCGGGAAGATCCCACATGCCGTGGAGCGGCTGGGCCGGTGAGCCATGGCCGCTGAGCCTGTGCGTGCGGAGCCTGTGCTCCGCAGCGGGAGAGGCCACAACAGTGAGAGGCCCGCATACCACAAAAAAAAAAAAAAAAAAAAAACCTATCCTCCATATCATTATCATACTTTAAAAATCAATAATAATTCTAAGGAACGATCAAATGTGATCAAACCCTCCATAAGGTTTTATTTTGAAAGTTTCAAATCCAGAGAGAAATTGAAGAATAAAACAATATACACTTTTATACCCTTCACCTAGATTCATTAACATTTTGTCACATTTTTTTCTCTCCCTTCCACACTGCCCCTGTGTGTATGTGTAGTTGTGCAGCAGTTACCCCAAAATTAGTGCTTTACAACAACAGTAATTTTAATATCTCATTACTGTGGATTGACTGGTCTTAGCTGCTAGTTTTTTCTGCTCTGTGTGATGTTGGCTGGGGTTTAACTGCGCTACAACATCCAAGATGGCTCACCTTGGCACATGGGTTGTGTTGGTTAGAAGGGTCAGCTGAGCTGGCTAGATATCCTCTCTGTTCTTCTGGTCCCCTCTCCCTGGCCATCTCCCTTCCCCTCTTCTCCTCAGCTTTTCATCTCTTCATGTAATCTCAGGGCCTCTCCCTTCCTGTATGGCCTCTTCAGCATGGTAGCCAAACTTCTTACATGATAGCTCAGGGCTCCCAAAAGCACAAAAGAGGCTGCTGCCAGGCCTCCTTAATGTATAGGCTCAAAATTGGGACAGAATCAATTCCACCACATTTCATTAAAGCACTCACAGGACCTGCCCAGATTCACTGTGAGGTGGACCACACAGAGTTAGAATACCTGTAGGCATGGTTCATTGGAGGCCATCTTTAGAGATTGCGCGTGCGTGCGTGCATACACACACACACACACACACACACACACACACTCTCTCTCTCTTAATGGAACCATTTGAAGTTGCAGGTATCATAATACTTCACCCTAAAATACTTAAGCCTGACTCTCCTAAGTACACGGAAGTTTTCCTATATAACAATTGTCATACCTAAGAATATTAACAGTAATTCCATATGTAGTTTTAATATATAGCCCACATACACATTTACCCAATTATCTCCAAAATATTTTTTACACTTTTTAAAAAATCTAGAACCCAAAGCTTACCCCCTGCATTTGGTTGTTAGGTCCCTTTAGTCCCTAGTCAGGCCAATTTTTCTTTGAAAGACTCCCATTATGGATTGTCCTACTATTCTTTTAAGTATAAGCTGGTTTTTTTCCCCCATACCCTAAAACTTCAGAGCCTGGAGATGGTTTTTTCCTTGTTGCTCATTGCCATTTCCAACTGCTTGTCTTCTTTCATCCTACCTAAACCCCAGCTCCTTTGGTACGTGACTTCAGACTTTGCCACCTATTATCTCTGTCTGTAGCTCTCTTTTACCGTCCAGTCACTCCATGCCCATCAGCATTCTTAGGGCTTTCAGCATCCTCATAAGTGACCATTTCAACAGCCTGGTTTCTCAATTCCTAATCTTATTTCCAAAGAACTTTTCTTCTACCCCATCTTGATAACTGCCAAAACTCATACCCTAAACCAGTAGCTCTCAAAGTGTGTCTCCTGGCCATCAGTATCATGTAGGAACTTGCTGGAAATGCCATTCTTGACCCCACTGCACACCTGCTGAGTGAGAAACTCTGGATGTGGGACTCAGCATTCTGTGTTTTGATTCCAGTTGATTCTGATGCATGCTGAAGTTTGAGAACCACTTCTCTAGACTTTGTCATCATCAATAAATGTACCACCTTTGAAATCTTAATTTCAAATATCCTTCTCTAACCCTTCTCTCCCCCTAGCTCACCT
Source organism: Lagenorhynchus albirostris (assembly GCF_949774975.1). NCBI lineage: Eukaryota > Metazoa > Chordata > Mammalia > Artiodactyla > Delphinidae > Lagenorhynchus > Lagenorhynchus albirostris. The sequence goes on from NC_083100.1 coordinate 19,234,156, forward strand.
AATATCATATTCTTATTTCAACAATTACTTGATCTCATTAAGACTTCCAATCCATTGTCTTCTACTTTTTGCTATTCATCACCTCCCTCTTGTCACCACTTCCCTCCCCAGCCTATATGCCGTATTTTGGTACTTTTATCTCTTTCCTCTGTGTTCTTCTCTCAATCACCTAACAAAGTCCCATCTCCCAGTTCAACCAACTTCTTATTCCATGCCTACACCCAAGCAGCTGAAGATTGCTGGAGAAAAGTCCCCAAACTGTGCTGACTATACTTTCCTCAAAATCATGACCATGCTCTTACATGGGCACTACATGCTACTAGTCAGTTCTGTTATAGTTCCTTAGTAAATTTCTTTTCTTGGTCTCCATGTCTTTCTCAAATCTGTAGTTCTCCTTCCACACATGCTCTAGGCACATAACTTAGCTGTATACCTTTCAAAGAAAATAGATGCAGTCAGATGAAAACTCTGCCTTCACCTTTGTTATGGAGGAAATGTCCCTCTTCTTATTTAAGGCCAATCCCTCCATTCATATCCAAGATCTCATCTACTTGTGCCTTCTAAAGACTTTCCCTCCTGAAATGATACTCTTTCTCTTCTGCATCAGGTCTTCCCTCTTCTAAATTATTCCTGGTATGCCTTAACATCACCCATCTTTTTAAAACTCTCATGACCTTGTGTTTCCCTCTAGCCACTGCTCCCTTTCTTTGCTCCCTTCCCGGAAAAATCCTTTGAAAGAGTTGTTTTACTCATTCCCTCTACTTTCTTACCATCTCCCATTCTCTTGTCAACCCTCTCCAAGTGGGCTTTCATCCCCACCACTCCACTGAAATGGTCTTTATAAAGTTTGCATTAGCAATTTTCATACAATCCATCACTCCCTCCTTAACATTTAAAGCTTTGTAAACTTTTTTCTATAAACTATTCTTGCCATGGTTTTTTATTCCTACTAAACCAACTGTTCATTCCAGGGTTTATGGTTTTGTTTTTTGCTTCCCTCATCAGACCTCTAACTGTTGGAGTATTCCCAGGATACTGTCCTTAGCTGTCTTTTTTCCTAAAGTTCTCTCCCTGAGTGATCTCAGACATTACCATAACCTCACATACTGATGAAATATCAAATTCATATCCCTAGCCCAGATCTCTCCCCTGAGCTTTAAACTTACACATGTAAATTCCTACTTGAAATGTCCATTTGGCTGTCTAATTTTTAACTGCCCCCCGCCCCCCCATAACCCTGCCCCATATCAGCAAATGGTACTACCATCCACCATTTTTTGACTCAGGCCAAAAAATATGTCTCCCTTGATTTTTTTACTTCACACCTTACATTCAGTCCATCAATAAGTCTAGTCTGCTGTACCTCCGAAATATATCCTGAATTTAATCATTTATCAACATCTTCATAGCTGTAACTCTAGCCTTCCATCTCTCATCTGGTCCACTACAGTTGATTCCTAATGTCTCTTCCGTCACTCTTGCCCCACTACAGACCTTCCTTCATGAACAAAGCAGCCAACATAATCTTTCTGAAGCTTAAATCACGGTCACCCTTCTGCTTAAAACTTGTGATTTCCCATTACACTTAATCCAAGCTTCTCACCATGGTCTATCTCTACTTTCCCCCTCTTTCACTCTTCTGTTTTAGCATACTAGCATTCTCTCTGTGTCCCTCATGCTAAGCTCATTTTCATCTCAGAAGCTTTGCACTTAAGCGCCTTCAGGGCAAGGGCCATCTTGCCTTAATTATCACTATATCCCCAGCTTCTTTAGCAGTGCCTGGCATATAGTAGAGTCTCAATAAATATTTGGGGCTCATCAGATTGGTTGTCTCATGAATCAGCTGAGGAAGGGAAGGAATACTGGTTAAGTAAGGTTTTACTGTTAGTCAAAGGGAGGGGAAGAGTGTATGCAAAGGCCCAGACATGAGAAAGGCCATGGTAAGTTAGTGGACCTACAGAAGTTCAGAATGATCTGCATGGCTGGAACATAGTGTTGAGGGGGAAAAGCAAAAAGTTGAGACTAGAGAGTTATGCAGTCTCCAGTTTTTACATGGCCTAAAGCCATGTTTAGGAGTTTGGACTTTTATTTCAAAAGCATTAGGAAGTTACTGAATAATTTTAAGCGAAAAAGTATTTGATAAAGATTTATATTTGAAAAAGATCATTTCTGGCTGCAGTGTAGCACATAAATTAGAGAAGAACCTAAGTATCTTGTGAGACCTGTTAGGCAGTTATTGCAGTAGTCCAGACCAAAAGTTAATGGTGCCCTAAGCCAAGGTTTTGGCATTGAAAAGAAAAACAGTTGGGACTTCCCTGGTGGTCCAGTGGTTAAAACTCTGCATTCCCAGTGCAGGGGCCCCAGGTTCAATACCTGGTCAGGAAACTAGATCCTGCATGCCGCAACCAAAAAATAAATTAAAAGGAGCCCGCAAGCCACACTAAAAAAAAGATCCCACGTGCCACAACTAAGACCCAGCGCAGCCAAATAAATAAATAAATATTTTTAAAAAAAGAAAGAAAGAAAAACAGTTGATGGATTCGAAAGATAATTAGGAAATAACGATTTATGTAATATGAAGGGATAAATGAGAAGTCAAAATGACTCCCAGGTTTCTATCTTCAAAAAAAAAAAAAAAAAAAACAACTAAACTGGGTGGATAGTGATCCCAGTGACTGAAATATAGAATGTAGGAAAGGAGCACCTTTAATTTGGGGTGGGAGAAGCGGCAGATGATATATTTAGTATAAGAATGTTTGAGTTTTAACACATGGTTCCCCTCTGTGTTTTTTATTTCATGGTCATATTTGTTCCTAGATCTGAAATGTTTTTTTGTATCCATCTGATAATCTTGTCCTGAAGACAGATGTATATTGATTTTTAGCATCTTAAAGTAAACTTTCTTACATCTGTTTTCTATCACATGGATTAATTGCTAGTGTAATACTAGGATTGTGTGAGGTACATTGGTACATTGAGTGCTGAAAATTATTGGTTAAGAAAAATTGTGCCTCTGTCACCTTCTTTTTATGAGTATGTTTTGATAATAAAAGTAATAATCCTCATCTTATGCCCTAAAATACCAGCCTCAACTCCCCAATCTTTCTTCCACTTGAAACGCTCAACATCAACTAACTTTGAATATCATGGTTCCAAATTTCCAGAAGTGGTCTGATTGGTTGATTCTTTCAGATATTCATTCCTGGTCCAGTAAGCTAAGGCCAGAGGGACAGGTGGGATCTTATACGCCGCAGAGCTGCCCCTTGGAGGCTATGGAAAATTACATTCTCCAAGAATGGAGGAGTATAATTTTTTTTTAATTGGAATCATACTGCTTTTTGCACTTAATAATATCCTGAGTTTCTTTTCCTCTTTTAATGAACATTCAGAATTAGTTTCAATGATAAATACTCAGTCAGCAAGTCAGTTCAATTAAAAAATGATGACTAGTTGCTGACTTAGAGTCTAAAACCAAGATGCTGTAAGCTTCAGAGTTGTCTGTGCTATAGAAAATTATCTACCATCTAAATGGTTACAATGCAGTATTGGGGCAGGTAAAGAGCACTTAGTAATTTTAAAACAATCCATGTGAAATAAATCTGTAAAGGTAGTTCTTGTTAACCAGTTGAATTCTTTTTATGAGAACTTCCTTAACTTACTAAGATGAAAATTTTTGCTTTGTAAAGTGTTTGAGAAGGGAGGGAGGGAAGGAAGTTCCTTCCTCTTCTCCCCACTCTTACCTATATTAAAAATAATGAAATTCGGATAACTAGAACAAAATTATGCCTATATTATTTATAATAATAATAATATTTATAATAATAATATTATTATTATTATTCCAGCTAGCCATAATCTAGAAATTGAGAATGAACAGAAAGAAATAAAAGGTTAATATTTTTTCTTACCTCCTTGGATGAATGTTTTAAATATATATGTTGTCATATACTTATATGGTACATGAGATGTTTATTACATATTTTATGTAGCTCTTTTGATTTAGAATATGTTCAAGGCTCCTTTGATAATTAATGTAAAAACGCTCATATGACATACAGTGTAATAAATGGGAAAATCTCAGTACTTAGCTTAAGTATTCTATCCTAATTCTTACTTCATCTACCCTAAACAATACTTTATTCCTAGTACTTGGTCATGTGACATGACCTTTGAATATGGCTATTTATTCTTCTCCATCCTTAACCATAGTGTTTCTGATGATTGCTTAAGTTTCAGAACCATTGCTGTAGGTCAGTGTTTCTCAACCAAGGGCAGTTTTGTCCCCCAGGAGACATCTGACAATGTCACTTTTGGTTGTCACAACTGGGGAGTGTGGGGTTGCTACTGGCATGTAGTAGGTAGGGGTCAGGAATATTGCTAAACACTATACAGTGTACAGGGCAGCCCTTCTCCCCACACCAAACAAAAAATTATCCCACCCAAAATGTCAGTAGTGCTGAGATTGAGAAACCCTGATCTAGATATGTAGTAAGGTGAGATTGTGTGTCCCAAGCAGGTATGTCTGAGGTTAGGATACATTACTCTTTGAACAGTGCATGTCACTCTAGTGCAGAGTTCAGTTTATAAGTGGATATCCCAGTTATGTTATGTTCTGCTTCCTCAGATCCTGCCAGTTTTACCGAGATAACTAAAGACTGTGATGAGAATAAAGAAAACAAAACTCCAGAAGGAACTCAAGGAGAGGTTGATTGGCTCCAGCAGTATGATATGGAGCGTGAAAGGGAGGAACAAGAGCTTCAGCAGGCATTGGCTCAGAGCCTTCAAGAGCAAGTAAGAGATATTTATATTGCTACTTTCTCCATACCTATCTTTTCCAAGAAATAGAACAATAATAATAGTAAAAAACATTTGTTAAGCACTATGTGTCAGGCATTATTCCAGGTGATTTACATACGGTGAACCACTGAGCCACCAAAACAAAGTAAACTTGTTTGGGGCTTTTGCCTTGGGTTTGGAACAGAAACATTGGTCCTTTTTCTTTTTTAAAAAACCTAAATGCAAAAAAATGTCTTGTTGGTTACCTCCTGTTACTATAATTTATTGCACACTAAAGCAAGACGAGTTGTTAGAGATCATCCCTAGTCCAACTTTATTTTGCAAGCAGTTGAAACAGCCGGTATACCATGATGATTTTATCATTAATATTTTAAGGCAAAATGTTTGTTTTGGTCATTTTCTCACAATATGAATCCTTTCCTATGAATTATTTGAACATAAAATTCTCAGGAATATTGTCTGAATTTTTAGATTTTAGTCATAGACTAACATTTATCTGCTCTTTTCTTTATGTAGTTGTCTATTCTTCAATTTTTAGTTCTTTATGCTTATATTTGCCAAAGCTGGTTGATTTGCACTGTTGCAGTCAGCTGAGGTATCTGACTAAAAGGTGATATTTTGATGGTTATCTAATCCTATACAATACATGTTAGTAATAAAAATTTGCCAAGACTCCCTAGAATGAATGCACAATCTTAGTGTTTGCAAATATCAGATTAAGAGATCTAATGTCACTAGAATATTGGGCCTTAATTTAAACTGCACATTAATATTATCTAGGGAGCTCTAAAAAAATACTGATGCCTGGGTTGTTCTGCCCCTCAGAAATTCTGATGTAATTGATCTGGAGTGTGGTCTGGCATCTAGATTTCTTTTTCTGTTAATAAGGGTTTTTTTTTAAAGGAAAAAAAAAAAAAAAAACTTCCCCCAGTGATTCTAATGTGCAGCCAAGGTTGAGAACTCCTGCTTTAAAACTATTTCAGAGCCACCTGCTCTGTATCCTTTTATTGATATTTATAAGAAGTACCTCCCTGGTTGCCTTGTCATCAAGATGTGTATATGTCAAACTATCTTACAAATAACATATAGTAATCATTTGTTATAGAAAACTTAGTGTAAAAGGCCATGGTTTGGTTTCTTAACAATAGTTCTTTATAGTGCAGAAAAAGAAAAAATTCAGCAACCCTCCTTTTCTTAGACAAAAGACATATATTTTTCTTGTCAGCTGACCCATTTAAAACTATCTTATTTTTCTCAGATATGAGGATAGGATCATGAGATGAAGTTTCTTTAGTTTGGTATACCTGCATCATTCTATTAATTACTAAAAGAGAGTCCTTTACCTTGTTTCAGCATAGACTTTATATGCTTTAATATATATATGCTTTCAGCATAGGCTTTATATACTTGGATAAATTTAAGTAATCATATTTCCTCTTAGAGATCACCTCTGTAACTTTCTTGAACACAGTATTATTGCTCCCAGGACTATAATGCAGAATAGCTCATTCTAAGCTTCTTATACATTTAAGTAACTTTAACAACAAGTCTAGAATTGAGAAAAGTATAAAACAATTTTTTTTTTTACTCATACATCCTTTGTAAGTTATCTTTTCTCTGAAAATGAGAGGGAAATTTTTTTTTTGTAATAAACATTTTCCTATTCCTTTTATAATGAGTCATCTAGTTGAGACATTTTCAGAGGTACAATTTTTTTCTAAGAAAACCTCGTATGTATTAGAAAAGCAACAGTCAGCAGCATTCATTTAGTATTTACCAAGCTTCTTTTACGTGTTTATGGTTTCTTTAACAAGAATAAAAATAGAAATCTGTGAATAATATGTTGCGGAAATATTGTTTATCTTTTTTTTTTTTTTTTTGCGGTACGCGGGCCTCTCACTGTTGTGGCCTCTCCCGTTGCGGAGCACAGGCTCTGGACGCGCAGGCTCAACGGCCATGGCTCACGGGCCCAGCCGCTCCGGGGCTTGCGGGATCTTCCCAGACTGGGGCACGAATCCGTGTCCCCTGCATTGGCAGGCGGACTCCCAACCACTGCACCACCAGGGAAGCCCAATATTGTTTATCTTGATGTCATAGGCATAGGGTCTGTACTAGAGCCAGCTCCCTGTCAGCTTAGGAGAGCCCACTATACATACTTCCCAAATCTGCATTCATAGTCACATTGGTAGCTTAAAATTGGCCATGGTAGGAGTATTTATACCAAGGAACATGGCAAATCCTGTAAATCAGGGGAAGAAAAGAGAGCTATTCACTAAGTATCTGCTATGTTCCAGGTATCTCATACATGTTAGAAGAAAAGGGAATTACATCATAATGTCACATTGAATGGCTTTTGGTTGGCAAGCCAAGCATCACTAACTAGAAAAGATAGCATTTAAGCCTTTTTAACCCCCAGGATTTTGTTTTAGGAAGACAGTGTTGGAAAAAGTAAAGAACTTCTCCACATCCCTCAAGAGGTCATGTTCCAAACATCCATAAGATTATAGAAAACATTAGCAAATACTTTCAGAGCAGTGGATTTTATCCTCATTAAATAAGTTTAATCAATACTTCTTTAAATACCTTAGTTTTGTTCTTATCCGTTTAGGAGGCTTGGGAACAGAAAGAAGATGATGACCTCAAAAGAGCTACGGAGTTAAGTCTTCAAGGTATGGAGATTAATTACATTTTTTTAATATGCTGAAATGTATCACAGAAGAGCATATAAAATGTTTTTGTTATTTTTAATAACAGTAACAAATTTGAACACCTCCCAGGTAAAGATATAGAACCTTAGAAGTTACCTGTATACGCCTTCCCTTCCCTCCCTCCCAAAGGAAACCACCGTTCTAAAATTTGTATTCATCATTAGCTTACATTTAAAAAATAATAATAATGTTACCATGCATATTCATATTCCTAAACAATACTTCTTTGACATTTTAAATATGAGCTTTATTTTAAAGTTAAAGAAACACTGAAAATAAACACTTTTTACAAATTATATCAAACACTTAAAACATAATCTGGAAATGTTAAACATTAATTCTTAATTCAAAATAATGACATTCATAGAGTACATCCTGGTGCTGGCCAATATGGAGTTTACTTAAATCTAGTAGATTTTATGTAATCTTAACCATTAATCCTTCCTAAAATTCGGTGATTATGATTCAACTTTATAAGGTTAAGCAAGTCTTCTGTGTAATACCCTCATATAACTTTTTCAAATACAAACATTTATACCAGCAAGGAAATTATTAAAACATATATAAATTATGCTGAGGGGCTTGATTAAAAGGCTTTCTATATAGAGAGAGGCATCTCACCTTAGAAAGCACACACACACACAAAACCACTTAATTGAATATAAGATGCCAGGACATTCTTTTAGTCATGTTACACAGCACACTGCACATTTATAAGTGTCATTCTATTATGTATGAACTGAAAACATATATTTTTTAAAAGCCCTTGCCACAAGGGAGTGGAATATACCTGCATTTAGCACAGAAACGCAGAGCTTTTTACAGGATGTCAACTGACTGCCTGTCTCCAGCTGGCTAACAGGCGCCACTGAAAACTGTCACCACCCTCAGAAAGGCAAGATGTTCTTGTTAATGATGTCCATGGCCTCCAGAATCTCCTCCTCCTTGATCACAAGCGGAGGCGCAAACCTGATGATATCACCATGGGTTGGCTTGTCCAGAAGTCCATTATCTCAAAGTCACAGACATACCTTCCAAGCATCACAGTCTTTGGTTTCTCTAATAACAATAGCATTTAATAATCCTTTTCCTCTTACAGCAGTTACAATATCAGAAGGTAGCTTCATGCGTTCATTTCTCAAGATGATACCCATTTGTCTGCATTTTTCAGCAAGGTTTTCTTCTTCCAAAACCTCAAGGGCTGTGATGGACACTCGGCAGCCTAGTGGATTGCCACCGTACATAGAACCATGTTCCCCTGGTTTAATGGTCAACATTATTTCATCATTATACAACACTGTGGATACAGGGTATAAACCACCAGAAAGTGCCTTTCCTAGAAGAACTGTATCAGGTCTGACATTTTCGTGATCAATAGCCAGCCATCTACCAGTTCTGGCCAATCCTGTCTGTATTTCATCAGCAATAAACAGAGCCTGGTGCTGGGTTTAGAGCTCTTGCACACCCACAAGGTAGCCTGGATCCAGAACAACAACGCCTGCTTCACCCTGAGTTGGTTCCCCCATGAACGCCACAACATTTGGATCCTGAAGTGCACGCTCAAGAACAGGCAGATCATTATATGGAGTGATTTCAAAACCTGACATAAATGGTCCAAAACCATTGTAACTGGTTGGCTGTGTGGAACTGGAGATTGCTGACAATGTTCTACCCCAAAAGTTTCCGGCTGCAAAAAACAATCTTTGGGATACCCTTCTCAGTAGTATATCCCCATCTCCGAGTAAGTTTGCAAGCACTCTCTCCAGCCTCCACTCCTGTAATCATAGGAAGAACTTTGTAGTAGTTCAAAAGTTTAGTAACATACTCTTTTTTTTTTGTCTGCGTTGGGTCTTTGTTGCTGGACTCGGGCTTTCTTTAGTTGCAAAGAGCGGAGGCTACTCTGTTGCGGAGTGTGGGCTTCTCATTGCGGTGGCTTCTCGTTGTGGAGCACAGGCTCTAGGTGTACGGGCCTCAGAGTTGTGGCATGTAGGCTTCAGTAGTTGTGGCTCGCGGGCTCTAGAGCGCAGGCTCAGTAGTTGTGGCACATGAGCTTAGTTGCTCCATGGCATGTGGGATCTTTCTGGAACAGGGCTCAAACCCATGTCCCCCTGCATTGGCAGATGGATTCTCAACCACTGTGCCACCAGGGAAGCCCTAGTAACATACTCTTTGTATTCACCAGGCATGTTGTTGTAGAAAGCTCTAGACGTTAAGGTCACTTTATCCACCTGACTTTTCGAAGCATTCAGTCTTTGGATGACAGTGCCCTTGGTTGATAGCACTGTAAGCACTCAGAAAGTCAAAATATTTTCTGCCTTCTAAATCCCATATGTAAATACCTTTTCCTCTCTCCAGGGCTACAGGTAAAGGGTGGTAGTTGTGGGCACCATATTTAGATTCCCATTCAAAAATGTAATAAGAGGATGGAGGGCCTTGGACTGTGTTTTTAGTTGCAGCAGATGTATTGGGTTGGTCAAAAAGTTCATTCGAGTTTTTCCGTACCATCTTGCAAACTTTTTGGCCAACCCAATAGCAGAAGCCACTGAAGAATGAATTCCACGGTGAAGGACAGCAACAGTCTGCACATGTGCTAGTCTGGAAAACATGATGTCCTTCAAGTAGGAATATCACCAACCATCCCTTCTTCCCACAGTTCAGATTAGAATACAGATTTTTAACCCAAGATCCAGGAGTGGTCTTCACAGGGTCCAGTAACTCCTGGCAGCACCTCTAAGACTAGCTCAGGACACATGGCATCAACTGAACAGCTGCCCTAAACAATATATTTTTTTAATTTTGAAAAGTGAAATAGCAAGGACAGTCTATCTGTAATCCACCTGTATGACAGAGCAATACTGCCACTGTTAAGACTGCTAGGAGAAGATAATGTGACTTCAGTTTCCCCGTGAATTTACAAGAGCTCACTCTGGGGAAGCCAGTGAGCAAAGTCGTGAATGAGTATTCAAAAGCATAAGGTTCACCATAGTCAGGGCATTTGGCAGAACTAATTTATGGACCATGTGCTGGAAGTCTACCAGAGCAGGTAGTCACGGGAAGTGAGCTAACTGTATTTTCTAAGATCACTCTGGTCTTTCTCTGGCTGTGAGAAATAGATTAAAGCAAAACACTTTGCTGGTATAAAATGAGTGTTCTAGGCTGATCTAGACACCAGGGCATGGTGGAGAGAGCAAGAGTTTCACTGGCAGATGGTTGAGACAGTTACAAAGAAGAATTCAAGCTAGGCTCACCTAGGCATCTGTCCTCACATTTAAAAGATGGTACAATGGTGGTGATGAATGGCTGTCTCAAGTCATATTGTTCCAGTCTGGACTGGTTGCCCTCTACATCCATGCGCAGATATCCTGAGAGCTCCCTAACCATTCTCCAGGGGATTCCCTCTGATTCGCTCTTTTGTTTGAATCTCCCATTTCCTGTATGACTCTTTTCTCATCCTTTGTGTACTTATGCTTTGATGGAGAACATCCCCAGTAGTTTTCTTGAAGAAGAGGGGATGTGACTTAGATTTTTTGGAGGACTTGAAAGTTTCATTCTGCCCCAGTATTTGACTGATAGTTGGTCTGAATATAGAATTCCGGGTTTACAATCATTGTAAAAGCATTGTTTCCCCCCACCTTCATGCTGCTGGGCAATGACAAAAGTCTTGTTTGCTGGGTTGCTCTATGAGAAGTCTAAAGCTGTTCTTTATTCTGATGTGACATCTTTTTTTTCTGAAAGCTTATAGGATCTTCTCTTTGTTTCCATTGTGATTAAGTTTCACAGTGATGTGCCTTGATGTGTGTCTGTTTCATCCATTTCTGCTGGGCACTTAGAGGATTATTTTAATCTAGAAACTTTTGTCCTTCATTTCTAAGAAATTTTCACTGATTTCCTTCATTCTACTTCCTCTCTTTTCACTTTTTGAAACTCCTATTATTCAGACGTCCTAGTCTGATCCTCTTAATTTTCTCATCTCTTCTGTTTTCCATTTTTTTGTTATTTTGCTGTACTGCCTGGGAAGTTTCTCTGACATTATCACCAACTCCAAACTTTTTTTTAGTATTTTATTTCTATCATATTTCTAATTTTCAAGAAGTGGTTTTTGTGATTGTTACTTTTTTATAACATTTTGGGGTGGGGGTTTTCAGAGAAGTAATACCATCTCAACTCTCTGAGGATATTAAATATGGTTCATTTTTTTGTTTATTTGACATTTCCATCTCCCTGAATAGATTCTCTTTTCTCCAGATTGCTCTGTCCTGTGTGTTTATTATGGTCTTTATATTCCTTGTTAGAGTCTTTTTTCAGTTATCTAGTAATCCTTGGCTGTCGGCTCATGATTAAGAGTAGGGGACTAGCAGAAACTAACACACCATTGTAAAGCAATTATACTCCAATAAAGATGTTAAGAAAAAAGAAGAGTAGGGGACTAAAAAGATGATTGGAAGCTCTGAGTATATGAATAGCTAGGACTTGTCAACTTTGAGTTTTACAGGGATTTACTGTTTGGGGGATGATGTTAATATTTTAGGCCTTCCCTTGGGCTGGTAAGATTCCTAAAGAAAGTTTTCTAGTCTCTTGCCCTTGACTACAGGTAAAAGATGTGGCTGCCAGAGTTCTAGAAGCCAAGTATAGGCATAGGGCTGGGGGTGGGGATGGGAGTTATATTCATCTTTCAATATGCACACTGTCACCTACTCCCCTGTTTTCAGTATGGTACTCCCCTGTGCCTGGAATCCTCCAATCCAGAGACTGTTTTACCAACTCTCCAGAGAGCAAAGCTGCTGACTTCTGTCATTGCCCAGGAGCATGAAGTAAGGGGAAGTGGATCTAGGAGTCTGTAACTCAAACAGCTTTCACCTAATTCTTATTTTTTTAATTAATTAATTTATTTATTTTTATTTTTGGCTGTGTTGGGTCTTCATTGCTCTGCGAGGGCTTTCTCTAGCCGCAGAGAGCAGGGGCTACTCTTCGTTGCAGTGCGCGGGCTTCTCATAGTAGTGGCTTCTCTTGTTTGCGGAGCACGGACTCTAAGCATGTGGACTCAGTAGCTGTGGCTCGCGGACTCTAGAGCGCAGGCTCAGTAGTTATGGCGCACAGGCTTAGTTGCTCCGCAGCATGTGGGATCTTCCCAGACCAGGGATTGAACCCATATCACCTGCATTGGCAGGTGGATTCTTAACCACCGCGCCACCAGGGAAGCCCCACCTAATCCTTATTTTTATCCTCTTCTTAGCCTCCAGTTTTAGAGGTACCTGCTATTTCCAAGTTGTATGTCTTTTGAGGACTCTGTAATATAAATTGGATTGGTTCTCAACTTTTCCATTACTGGCTTAGGTTTGACTTTCTTAGGTCTGCTAAGTCAGTCACCCCTCTATATTCCAGAGTCCAGAATTTTGATACTGTAGTCTCTTCCTGTTCTTCCCATTCTTAAGTGTTCATGTCTTTTAAACACCTCTATAAAACAAAGAGTCATTTATGCACAGATGCTCCTGGGATTCTTTATTTGAAGCCATTAGTAAAGATGGATTCTTCCAGTGAAACACATTATTAAGAAGAAAAATTGGACCTTGAATTTGTTTGTTTAGTATTCTAGGTAAAACTTAGGAGTTTAAGGTTGGATTTCCATTATTTTTGTTAAATTTCAGAGTATGATTTAATGTTGAAAAAATGAAAGGATGTTGATCTTCTTATGGTCTCTCTTCTGTCAGATAATTTATGTTTGCTGGTGGCACCTATAATATACACCAAGTGTGTCAAATCTAACATATAGTTTATATAATAGAGAATTCAGTGAAATTGGATTATCTGTAATTTTTTTGTCACTTTTATTCCTTTCTTAAAAGAGTATTATCCCCTTTCATATAAATATATTTAAAACAAAAGGGAACATTTCTTTTACAGATAACTGGTGCCTGAATTTTTATTCCCTAGAGTAAGCTGGGTGAATTGGAGCCCTAATAATATGTTTTATGTTTCTTAGAATGATAAAATGTGTACTTCAAGCTGTTTTGTACCTTCCCAATCGTATCTCTTTGTGTCTATTCCAAGAACTTTTACAAGACTTTGTCTTTGTGTTCTTCAGAGTTTAACAACTCTTTTCTGGATTCAGTGGGCTCTGATGAGGACTCTGGAAATGAGGATGTTTTAGATATGGAGTATACAGAAGCTGAAGCTGAGGAACTGAAAAGAAATGCTGAGGTGGGTGATGTTATATTATATTCCCTTTGTAGGTCAAGTTGTCAGTACTACTCCTGTTGTTCCTTATCTTCAAAAGCCCCACTATCAGTGTCCATTGCAGGTCCCCTTCTGCCCCTTTGGCAGCCATCAAATGATCTTCACTTTCTCTTGGCCTTTGCTCCTCATTTCTTACACAGAAGATTCAAAACAAAATGAAAAAAACAAAAAACCCCACACATTCTGATCACCTTATGTGCGTGTTAGGTAATAACTTAGTAATAGGTCTCAAAGTCATATGTATATTAAACCACCTTCAGTTCTACCAAAACTATTTTATCTTTAAGGTTAAATACTAAAAATAGTTGATTGTTACTCAATAAAAACTGTTGATGACATTAACTAGAGCACTTGAAATCTATTTTTACCCTAAATAATTGCTTTTTTCCCATTTTCCAATTTTTTTGTAATTTTAATTACCCAGGATCCCACTATTCTAACACAACTACTGTTAGCATTTGATATATTCTTTTATCATCCCTACCCCAAAGTACCCCAAGTATGCTTTTAAAGTCATAGAATAAGTACAGTTTTTATCCTACTTGTTAAAGACTATAAGCATTTTATTTTTAATGGCTATACTGTATTCCATCAATGAACATGCTATTTATTTTATTTAATTTTTAGTTAACATTGAGCATTTAAGTTGTTTTTTTTCCATTATAATAAATATAGAGGAACTGTATATGATTGTAGTGTTTTCTATATTAGGATTTTCTTCTTTAAGGAAATTCCCAGAAATAAATTACAGCATCAGAGTTTTTGTACATTTTAATGGTCTGGCTTACCTATAGCTATATTTCTTCCCAAAATTATATCTTATAGTGCTGCCTGAAGTCCATGAATATCACTTTTCAGTTTTGTTTTACTCTTCTGCTAATAATATTTTAATAGCATTTCAAAAAATATTTAAAATGTAAAAGTTCATCCATAATCCCTACAGCAACACAGCAACTCTTTTCATTTTTTCCATTCTGTTTTTCAGTACTTAGCCATTAACATATCTATTTTATAGAGCTATAGTTATGTGTTTTCATGTAAGTTTGAAAAACAAGTTAATATGTTGCTGACCCACATATTTTTTCTTTCAATAACTGAATGATACTGTACTGAGTTGATATACCAGTAACCATTTAACTATTACTGAGCGTATTGTTAGTTCCAAATTTTCATTATTATGGATAATGCTACAGTGAATAATTATATACATATATACTGTTTCCTTCTTTTGCATTATTAAGATAAATTCTTGGGGAGTAGAATTCTTGGGTTAAAGGATATGAACAATACCGACCACTGGGTTTTTTAATTGAGTCTAAACCCCCACACATTGAAACTTTGCCATGTCAGCTTTGATAATAAATTTAAAATTAGTGTTTTGCTTGTATTCAGATGAAGAGTTGAAAGTCATACCCACTTCTATTTTCCAGACAGGAAATCTTCCTCATTCCTATCGGCTCATCAGTGTTGTCAGTCACATTGGTAGCACTTCTTCTTCAGGTAAATGGACATTAAGATTTCAGCATTTTATAAATGGACTAGCCAGCATTTACTCCTTATTGGGTTGCTCTGAGCCTAGCTTTGTGAGGTGTAAGTTAAACGCATCAAGAAAAACTTTGAAATCTTTTCTTTGATCACACTAAGTGTGAATTGTGTTAATAGGTACAACTGTTTTGATTTCTCTATTCACCTGTGACCCAAATGTCCCTAAACAAAATATATTTATCAAGAAAGTTGTCCTGGTATAGTAAGGTGAAATGGGGTTGGCTGTTTCTCTTTCTGAAGCTTCCTGTCCCTGCGAAAAATTCAATATATATATTTTTTAATTTATTATTTTATTTATTTAGTTTTGGTTGTGTTGGGTCTCCGTTGCTGTGCACGGGCTTTCTCTAATGCAGCGAGCGGGGGCTACTCTTCGGTGCGGTGCGCGGGCTTCTCATTGCAGTGGCTTCTCTTGTTGTGGAGTGTGGGCTCTAGGTGCGCGGGCTTCAGTAGTTGTGGCACACGGGCTCAGTAGTTATGGCTTGCGGGTAGAGCACAGGCTCAGTAGTTGTGGTGCACGGGCTTAGTTGCTCTGCAGCATGTGGCATCTTCCCGGACCAGGGCTCGAACCCGTGTCCCCTGCACTGGCAGGAGGATTCTTAACTACTGCACCACGAGGGAAGCCCCTTCAATACGTTTAAAAAAAATAAATAACCTTAATTTTAAGATTTTATTTATTTCAGGTCATTACATTAGTGATGTGTACGACATTAAGAAGCAGGCTTGGTTTACTTATAATGACCTAGAGGTATCTAAAATCCAAGAGGCTTCTGTGCAGAGTGATCGAGATCGAAGTGGTTACATCTTCTTTTATATGCACAAGTAAGAAACTTTGCCTGATCTGAAGCCGTGGGCTAAAAATCACTTGAATTCTTTTTTTTTTTTTCTTTAAGGATAAAATGTTCCCATCAGTTAATTGGTTGAGATTTATGATTTTTATTGTCTTTGCTTAGGGTTCATGTCTTGATATTTCCAAAATATTTTTTCTCTTAACTCACACAGTAGAATCTAGGTATAGAACTTAAGATCTTTTTATGATGGAAGCTGTCCTGTCATAAAACTTTTTGGTCTTTCATTGTATCAGCTAGCAGATCTGAGTTATATGGATAGGAACTACATAGCATTTCTATCAAAGCTAGCTATTGCCATTCCCCCCTAAGTATTTTTAAGAATCGGCACATGGGGTTAAGATGGTAATAAAATGAATGAGCTGCTTATTTAATAAAATTTAGGCATCATGGGATTATGCAGCCTTTATCAATGTTTATTTTCTGTCTATCCTCTGTCTCTGTTCACTGAATTTCCTGTTTAACTTTTTATTTGTTTTATTTTAAGGGAGATCTTTGATGAGCTGCTGGAAACAGAAAAGACCTCTCAGGCACTTAGCATGGAAGTGGGAAAGACCACTCGTCAGGCTTCATGAGGAACAAACTCCTGGGTTGGCAGTGTGCACTGCATATTCTCTCTTACTGCCACCCACTTCTCTTTCCTCTGCCCGAGGAGAATTTAGAACTCTACTTGATGCGGGAGCAACAAACAGCTCAGGGCCAAACCAAAAGACGAAAATTGCAATTCTGCAGAACGCTCCATATTAATTGTTTTATGGAAACTTTGGTCTCACATCTGTAGCTGATTATCCTTTTTTTCTCCTACAAGAGTGGCACTTCCTTTTGTCTTAGGAATACATGTTGTAAATATATATATATGTACATACACACACACACATACACACACATATATGTGGAATGAATGGAGCCTTAAAGAGTTAGGATAGCCCACCAGAGTATGCCTGCTCAGAATTAATAGCACAGCAGTTTGGAAACTAAATGAAGTTGTCAAAGAGTCCATTCACCTGAAAAATGTGTGAAGATATACATATCATTTGGCATTTAGCTTTTATGTTCCTTGAGTAGTTCCACTCACGTTCGTAATCTTTCATGTGTGTTTCCTATTAGTAAAGTTCACTGGAAAGCCAGCTCTCCATGTTACACTAATGACAGTTTGTCCTCCTGACAAAGGAGGGACATTTCTGCCACCTGACTTGAGGAGCTTTTTTAAAAAAATTATTTCATGGATTCGTAATGCTTTTGCTGTTTACATGCAGTCCCAAGAAATGGATTGTTGGTGCTTTGGAATGTGTTATGTTCCCACATTTGGTATTCATTGTACACTTTGTATTTTCTTTAAAGAGATTCCTTCACACAGTATTTTCATTGTATATCATCTATATTATTACCATGGTGAAGATAGAATCTTTTATTTTTCTTCTGTGTCATTCTTCCATGGAGCAAGCATTACCCTAACAGACTGCAGCCAAAACTTTAAGAGGTAGGAAAGTGATGTTGTCCCAATTGGGACTCCCCTACAAGATTACCTAGAGAATATGAAGAATGCTAGCATCTCTGTCTCCCATACATAGTGAGGTCAGGAGGAGTATTCTTGTGTTAAAGCTGAAACTCTGGACCACTAAAGCTGAAAGCCCTGCTTCAAGGGTGAAATTAAGCACATGAGCTATAGGGTAAAGCTTAAACATATAACCATTTGCTGTCTGGCTTTGCCCTTAAAACAGGATGAGAATTAAAATATGATTGGTTTAAGTAATTCCAAGAACTAACAAATAACGAAGGTGCATAATTATCTTACTTTTTAGGTGCTTTGAGTTGAGGTTAAATGGGCTCAACATTAAGTGCTATGTTAGTCACTCAGCTGACATAACCAGCTTGGTTAAGTAGCTTGTGAAACCATATAAAGAATGAGTTAGAGAGTAGAATTTTGTTCCTAAAATAATTTTGTGAGCCCTGGAATCATTAGGATCACACAGAGTTAAGTATAGCAAAATGAAACCTTCAACATTTTCTTTCATTTTTAAGTCCAACATCACAGAAGATGTAACATTTTTTCTGGAAGATTGCCTTAAGAGAGCTCCAGCCCTACTCTTGAAATTTGGATGTGTTCTGACATAGTAACCTCTTCTAAAATATTGAATCTTTGAATTGTAAATGGCCCCAGCACTTTTGCTTAACTACTGATAAAAGCTTTGTCTCCTACCATTTACCTACCTGTTAAGGTAGTGAACCTTCCAAAGTGGTACGGTGGTAGGATATGCAGGAGTAGTATAGAGCAGAGGAAAATACTTGTTTAAAAAACTAGCTTTAAAATTTTTGTTTATTTCCACTGGGGAGCCATTTTATTTTTTTCTTGGAAATAACTGGTTTTCTCATATGTGAGTGAAGTGATAATCACATTCTTTAGCTGTTTATTACTTCTCTGTGTCTGTATTTGAGAGCTTTTGGGAGATGCTGTTAAAAATGATTGGGATGATTTGACATGAGTGGGTGCATTTAGGGCATTTAAACAAATAGATGTAATGTCATAAGCCTAGGTTGCCCATGAAGTACCCTCGTTTGACTTGCTTTTCATAGCTTGTGTGTGTGTATGGTTTAGAAGTACACTTGGCTTGAACCTAATTTGATTTGCTCTTCATGTCTTAGGCAGGAATTATTAGTTGAAAAAAGTAGATGAATTATGTCACTGCTCATATACTTGCAAGTTTGGGACTTGAAATTTCCTTGATGTCTGTCCATTGTTTTGGCCTGGTCAGCCTTCCTCTCTCCCTTCACTCCTTCAACTATTACCCCTTTCACTACAGAGTTACTTTCTCATTTTGGTTCAGTGAAGGATTAATGACTATACATGGAGAGTTCAGCTGGACCATGTTGATGGAGTTTGTTGTTTTTTTCAGCTGACTGTATATATTTAAAAATTACAAGTAGATAATATTTTTTGTGCAGTTTGCTCAGAATTGGGGAATGGGGCATTTGGCATGTTGGTGCCTGAAAGGGACAAGTTAGATAGGGACAGAGAGCTTCAGTTCCAGGCAGCTTGCACAATAACTAATATTCCTATTGAAAATACCAAATATGTTACTTTAAATGACTTTGAATTGGAACTTGACAGTTCTTAGTTCTACACACAACTGATCTTAATTGGAATTTTTTGGAAGGGAAAGCTAAACTAAAACTTGTTGATTATTATCACCTAATATTATTACAGAGGATTGGAAAGTTGCATGTGCCAGGTGCTGCTATCACTTTAGAAGCCCTGACTATAATTTAGGCCTATAAGGAGATAGATTCTGTTTTGTAGGGAATATATTTATGTGTACAGACTCAGAAGTTCTGTTTCAGCAGGATAGAATAAGAAGCAAGTCCATGAATTCTTCTATTTATATTTTGATTCCAAGAGCTACTTGTTTACTTGCCATGGTCTGTTAATTTCAGGCCTAACTTAATGGCTCAATAACAAATGTAAATGTGTTTACATTTTAAGAAGTATGCAGTGATACTTAAAGATCAGTTTATTAACTCTGGGAGGCAAATACTAGACTAGATATTTCTTTATTTCTCTCCTTGATCAAGTGTAAAATTCTTCTAAAAGAGAAACTTTAAGAATTAAAACCTCAGCAAGTGAATTCATGAATTTACCTATTCTTCCATATTGCAGTTACCATTATGTAACTCTATAAATATAGCTCTACACATGTATAGCTAGTTGTATAATGAAAATTATTCGGAAACACCTAAATTAAAGAGATTCTTGGCAGTATCTCATATGTAGTGGAGCATTCTGAGTGTAGAGAGAGCATGGGCGTTGAAAACATACAGGAGAAAAAGGTAGTTTGTAAACTCATTTGTGATCTACTGAACAGAGATAATATTAAAACAAATAAAAATATTACCCTTTTTCCTCTTTCTTCTCTGTCTAAATCGACTACAGTGGATGCTCTTAGTCATCCAGCCATTTTTGCCCTTTTGTTTTAAATCAGGGAAACAGAGCTGGATCTCCAAGTACATGTGGATCTTGTGTATACCTGGAGATTTTTAGAAAAATCAACACCCAGTACTAGATGCAAGTCACATAAAAGTGTCCCCCCCCAGAACAGAAACACCTTTTTCCTCCTCCCCATCTTGCTTTACACCGAGTAATGCTCTTTAAGTGTGTACAAAAACTAAACAGATTTCTGCCCTCTAACATCTTTCTAGTGCATTACTTCAAAATTCTAATTTTGTCTCTATCAGTGTCTTATTAACATCTGAAAAAAGATATATATTTATTTTATTGGAAAACTATAGTTTGTTAGGCCTTGAGAGTTTCGTGACAGGTTTCTTTTGCGGTGTCTCACCACGACCACTGACTTCTTTATGGCATGCTTTGATTACTAAACTTCAGGCAGTCTCTTTCGTTGTATCATATTTACACACAATTAGTGTTTTCCTTTCCATGTGTACTATGTGTCTGAGGTTTTGAAGTTTTTAATAAAAAATGTGCCAGTATGAATACAAGCAGCTGATTTCAGTAATTTGGACTTAAAGTGCAGAGGTTTGAAGTAGAGACGTGTCCACTGGTGTCAGAACAGAGTGGATGAGGGTCTGCATCAGGACTGGAGTTCGTTAGGTCCAATGCCAAAACAGAAGAGCAGTCATCTGAAGTGGTCTGTTTCAAGAACAGAATGGGTGGAAGAGTGAGACACAGTGGTTGTACACACCTCTCGTCTTTAGGTTTCCCTCCCTCTCTTTTCCTTCCATCCCCATCTTCTCTGGCCTATTGTCAGTGTTGTTTATTTATGCTACGGAGAGGAGAACAGAAGTAAGCTTCCTACACTTTGCCTAGTTGAGCCACTACTAGGTTTGCTGGCAGCTTTGGCCACATTATTTGTGAGGTGATTTTCTTTCTTTGTGTTCAGAGTGACTTTTGATTCTGATTCTTTATGTTGTTTTGTATGGAGCGGCACTTTATCTGTGTTTTAGCAGAACTGTTCCTCTGTACCCTGTACGGTTTTTGTTTCCTTTTTAAATTATGCATAGAGTTTTTTGTGTGTGAAATTAAAGCCTTTATTAACCTTGTGTTGGTTCAACTGTTATTTCTGAAAAGGACATATTCTTGCAGACACTTAACCAGTTGTTGAAGTTGTGGAAATCACCTTCTGTTGGTCTTCTGACTTGGACTTTCAAGCGCACTGTTACACCTTAAAGGGAATGAGATGGGAAACCAGGTATGGCTGAGTCAGCACCAGCGTCCGGTGGATTTCATCTGAGGAGCCTGTGAAGCTTTGCAGAGGTTCTGGGTAACAGTTCTAAACCCAGCATGGGCCTTAACTGTGCTCTTCCTTTGCCTTATTATTAAGAGTACCAGAGAGGGGGGTGAGATAGCATTTGCATTTCATACTTGCTGTTAGGCCTCAAGCCTAGGCCTAGTGGGTATGTTGTTCTCGCTGGGTACTGGTTAGTGAGTATTTTGAAACCTCCTAAATAGGGCCATCACCTGGGCCATTCAGCTCTTTCAAAGAATGGGTCCCCTTTAACATCACCTGAGGAAGGCAGTAAGAAAAGTATATGTGAAAAGGAAAAGCCATTGCTCTTGGAAAGATACAAAACTGCAAAATGCTTAAGCCCACCTGCCATAATTAAAAATGAGTCACGATAAAAGCCTAGGGAAGGCTCTTCCATGAAGTGTTGGGCTGCTCTTCTAAGAAGGGAAAGCTCTAGAACAGGATGGTTTAAAAGTAATGCAACACCCAGGATAAAAAAAAAAATGCAACCACCTTCTTCAGAGCTGAAATTGGCACCACAGGCTCCTTATGGAGGAATCATCTTTCTGGAGGAATAGGTAGATTACTAAACAGAAGTGGCATTGCCACAGACTGCTGCTCACAGGTACAACTGTAAATTTTCACTTCCATTAATATAGGACTAATACCAGTAATAATAAAATGAAGCTCTGCAAACGGGGTAGGGTACTGCTTTAAACCACAGCTACCCTTGCTTCTCAAAATAGTCCTTTTTCTTTCTTGAGGTTTTGTTGTTTCCATCGAGGCAGAGCAGAGAAGGCAGCAGGAGTCATCCCCAAGGCCTTGGTGAAATCCTCAACAGACAGGTGCTCCTAGAAGAGGAGAGGAACCAGAGGGCAAAGGTCACATTCTTGCCAGAGTTTGACTTGTTGAGTCATATAGGTGTGTACAGACAAATGAGCAAAAACAGTCAATGTGAGAGCCAGGAAAGGGATGGGAAGCGGGGAGGTGGCATTTTGAGGTCCAAGAGATTTGATCCCTGAATTTGGAACATAATGGAAAAGGACGGTAACAACATGAGGCAGATAGAGCTCCTTTTCTTTTGACCAGGGTCAAGTTCACACTAACCCTGAAATAAGAATTACCACATTTGACTTAGCTTGGTTAAAATGTTGCTTCTCTTTCTAGGTCTTAGTTTTCCTCTCTATAAAAATGGGAGGGCTTCCCTGGTGGCGCTGTGGTTAAGAGTCCGCCTGCCAATGCAGGGGACGTGGGCTCGTGCCCCGGTCTGGGAAGATCCCACATGCCGCGGAGCGGCTGGGCCCGTGAGCCATGGCCGCTGGGCCTGTGCGTCCGGAGCCTGTGCTCTGCAACGGGAGAGGCCACAACAGTGAGAGGCCCGCGTAACGCAAAAAAAAAAAAAAAAAAAAAAAAAAAATGGGAGAGGGCTTCTCTGGTGGTTGAGAATCTGCCTGCCAGTGCAGGGGACACGGGTTCGAGCCCTGGTCCAGGAAGATACCACATGCCGTGGAACAACTAAGCCCATGTGCCACAACTACTGAGCCCGAGAGCCACAACTACTGAAGCCCGCGCACCTAGAGCCTGTGCTCCACAACAGGAGAGGCCACCACAATGAGAAGCTCGCGCACCGCAACGAAGAACAGCCCCCGCTGGCCGCAACTAGAGAAAGCCTGCATGCAGCAACGAAGACCCAACTCAGCCAAAAATAAATAACTAAATTTTTTTTGTTTTTGCGATACGCGGGCCTCTCACTGTTGTGGCCTCTCACGTTGCGGAGCACAGGCTCCGGATGCGCAGGCTCAGCGGCCATGGCTCACGGGCCCAGCTGCTCCGCGGCATGTGGGATCTTCCCGGACCGGGGCACAAACCCGTGTCCCCTGCATCGGCAGGCAGACTCTCAACCACTGCGCCACCAGGGAAGCCCAGTAACTAAATTTATTTTTTTAAAAAAAGCTTCATGACATTGAATTTGGAAGTGGTTTCTTAGATGTGACTCCAAAGGCACAGACAACAAAAGAAAAAAAAAGTGGACTTCATGAAAATTAAATTTTATGCATCAAAAGACGACACACAGGGACTTCCCTGCTGGTCCAGTGGTTAAGACTCTGCGCTCCCAACACATGGGGCACGGGTTCGATCCCTGGTTGGGGAACCAGGATCCCACATGGCGTGCAGTGCAGCAAATAAATAAATAAATAAACAAACATGCCTGGGGAAAAAAAAAGACTACACACAGATGGAAGAAAATAGTTGCAAGTCATATATCTGATGACTTGCAACTATTTTCTGATGATGCAGCCAAAAATAAATAAATTAATTTTTTTTTAAATGGGCAAGGACTTAATTAGACATTTCTCCAAAGACAACATACAGATGGCCAATAAGCACATGCAAAGACACTCAACATCACTAATCATTAGGGAAACAAAAACCAAAACTGCAATGAGGTACTACTTCATGGTCACTAGGATGGCTATTACGAAACAAAAACAAAAACAAAACGGTAGTGTTGGCAGGAATGTAGAGAAACTGGAACCCTTGAGCATTGCTGGGAACCACTATGGAAAACGGTATGGTATGCCTCAAGAATTACCATATGACCCAGCAATCTGCTTCTCTGTATATACCCAAAGGAATTGAAAGCAGGATCTTGAAGAGAGATTTGTACACCCATGTTCATAGCAGCATTATTCCCAATGGCTAAAATGTGGAGGTAACCCAAATGTTCATTGACAGATGAATAGATAAGCAAAAAGTGGTATGTAAATACAACAGAACATTATTCAACCTTAAAAAAGAAGGAAATTCTGACACCTGCTACAACATGGATGAACCTTGAGGATACTGTGCTGAGTGAAATAAGCCCATCACATAAAGACACATGCTGTATGAGCCCACTCACATGCAGTTCCTAGAGGAGCCAAACCCATAGAGACAGAAAGCAGAATGGTGGGTGCCAGGGGCTGGGGGAGGAGTGGTGATGGGGGAGTTGTTTAATGGGTGCAGAGTTTCAGTTTGGGAAGATGAAAAAGTTCTGGAGATGGGCAGGGTTGATGGTTGCACAATGAGGTGAATGTGTTTATTAATGCCACTGAGCTGTACACTTAAAAATGGCTAAGATGGTAAATTTTATATTATGTATATTTCACCATAATTTTAAAAAAAGGGGGAAAAAAGAAAGTTAAGGTCATCTGATCCCAATACATGCTCCACAGCACCACATTCACCCCCTTTCCTGAGTGATTTCAGGGATCCTGTAAAGGTCATCTTTCCCTCCCAGACCGGCAAAGTAATACTACTGTGCTCACAGGTGACTGAATTTTACCATTATAGTTATCTTCATCTCTCTTGGCTTCTAGGTTTGTTCCTAGTTAAAAGGCAACATGTTCCTGGTTAAACCTCACCAGGCTTCTATATTCCACTGTGAATGCATCAGCCATTATTTTGTGGGAACAGGTTTTGTTTAGAGATGGTGGCAGGTAGCAGCAGGGGTACAACTGAGGTGAGGGGAAAGATGCTAAGAAAAGAAGCTAGGAAAGCCACGAAACAAATTTAGAGTCAAATTTTGCCTAGCTATTGAGTGGAAAACAAAATATTTGGGTAAATGACATGTACCAGCTTCTCTCATCCTGTGGATAATCTAGAAGATTAGACAGTGAAATTCTACCTTTTCACTCTTGGTTTGAAAATCATGACTGGGAGTCACCTTTCTAGACCTTGGTTCTCTTCAGCCATAAGACTGAAATGACCTCTGCTCCCAGTTCAAACATGATACAGTAGTAAAACTTCTGGGAGCTGGCCAGTATCCTCAAGGCATACTCAAGTAAGAACCCCAAATTCAAATTGTTAGAAAAGAGCATCTCCCACCTCCATCTCTGCTCCCCAGGCACCAGAAGGGGACAGAGTCAGGGTGAGAGCAACGGGTTTCTTTTCAATCCGGACTGTTCTGCTATGTAGGATTGCCCTGGAGAATGCTTTTGTGACTCCCTCAGAGAGCCCTGAACTGAACAGCTTCTTGGTAAACACATGTAGATAGATTTCAAGCTCAGGTGTATCTGAAGCCCCAGTTTTCTAACCTGTCATCCCACCTCTGGGCATTTTTGGCTCAAGGCTCCTGGGAGGCCTCCCCACTCCCCCAGGCAGGGCAGTGGAGCACCTTGTTTTGGAAGAAGGTCCCTCACAGCTGTGGCTGCCGTCTCGATGATCTTCAAGTTCTTTAGGTGCCCTCTCTCTGTCCCACCCAAGCTGGCTCCGCAGCTTGGTTGAGACTTTTGGACTCTGTCCCCCAGGCTAGAGGGCAGGGACTGCCCATCCCAGTGGACTCGTATCTTTCCACTGGTCCTGTTCTTGAACCCTGCGGTCCTACCAGCTGATTACTGGCCTCACCCATGCCCACATCCGCCTCTCTGTGGTTTACTCATTGGTACTCAAACAGATTACCCTATGGCTACTGCCTCTACGTCTGGAGCAGCCAGAGAGCTTGTCCACTCTCCCCACTTGGCATGGAGCCCACAGCTCTGCTGCAAGAATCCACACTACTCCCACAATTTAAAAAAGAAATCAGCAGCAACTGATTTTTTAAAAAGAATCTAAGACTTTTTTGTGTGTGTGTGTGTGTTACGCGGGCCTCTCACTGTTGTGGCCTCTCCCGTTGCGGAGCACAGGCTCCGGACGCGCAGGCTCAGTGGCCATGGCTCACGGGCCCAGCCGCTCCGCGGCATGTGGGATCCTCCCAGACCAGGGCACGAACCCGTGTCCCCTGCATCGGCAGGCGGACTCTCAACTACTGCGCCACCAGGGAAGCCCAGAATCTAAGACTTTTTAGACTGCTTCTACCATAGCAGGGTTGTCTTGATTCTGTTTGTTATATTCAAAATTAGTGATCTACTTAGCTTCCATGTTTTAAAATAGGTAAATGCATATTTAACTTTGTTAGATATTGCACAATTCCCCTCTACAGGGGTTGTAACATGCTGCCCTCACACCAACAGAATAATATATGTTTCTCCACAGCCTTACCAACAAAATATATTGTCAATATTTAGCCCCCTTTTAATCACCTGGTTCAATAATGTTGGCTGCCCTTCCCTTTAGAAATACTTTTTCTGTGCTACATGATATGACAGTAACAGTGGGACTCAGAAGACCTGATTCTTGCTCTGACTTTGCTGCTGACTAGTTACATCACATTAGGCAAGTCACTTCCCCGCTCTGGGTCTGAGTTTTCTCAGGTGCAGAACAAACAATGATAATAACAGCCTACAAGTATAGAGCACTTCCTATGTACCAGGGGCTGGGCAAATAATAATATTTGTAACATTATTATGAATAATAATATTATATGATATTGGGATCATCCCAATTTTACAGTGAGGACACATGGGTGGATGTGGGAGAGAATGCATAAAAGGGTTCTAAAGGTGATGGGCAGGATGCAATGTTCTGGAAACAATACACTTATGCATATATCGGGCCCAAACCCATAACAGATGTTCCTGGAGAAAATAGTCATCTTACTTCTGTAGATTCATTAATTTACCTCTAAGACTTCTTTATGGTTTATTACACACAGAGTACATTTTCTCTTCTCTCAGTACCCTCTCAGGCTAGATTTTCAGTCTATTTTAGACTTCATGAAGTGGGAATGAACACTAGAAATGTGGGTTTTGTTTTCTTCTTCTTTTTGGCCTCACCGCATGGCACGCGGAACTTCCCTCACCAGGGATCAAACTCGTGCCCCGTGCAGTGGAAGCACAAAGTCTTAACCACTGGACCACCAGGGAAGTCCAGAAATGTGTTTTTTAAACAAGCCCTTCTTGCCAAACTCTCTCCCACAAGTGGTCCACACAGACAGCAGCTGCAGCTACCTGATGGACCCTGTGCCAATGAGTCTCCTCCCCGGTGCTCCTCTGAATTGCCAGCCCAAATACCAAACATGTATTTCAACCAGGATGTCTCCTGGGTGCTGCAAACGACATGGCTGCCACTAAACTCATGACTGTCCCCTTCTAAGCTGCGTCCGACCCAGGATTTTTATCTCAGAAAATGACACAACTTTCCCCTCTCACAACCTTTATCCGGTCGTTACCAAGTGTCGTTGACTTAACCTCCGAATTATTTCCCTAAACCTTCTCCTTCCCTCCACCCACCCCCACCTCCACCTGCCACCGTCTATTCCAGGCCCCGTCTACCTCTCAGCCTGACTTGTGGCCGCTGCTTTGGCCACCTTCCAGTCCATTCTTCACTGAGCAACTAGAGTGGTCTTTGAAAAGCGTAAACCTGACTGCCACTCCCCTGCTTCACCATAATGGTTCCCCTTGACTTTTAGAATGGACACCGCCCACCCCTAGCCTGGAGTAGAAGGCACTGCCCAGTCCCCTGCCCCCCTATCAGCCACCCCTCCCCAGCTCCACCCACCCCACCGCTCTGGCCGCCTCTTCCTTTCGCCCGAACTGTGTTTACTTCCTACTTCTGGGCTTCGTGTATACTGTTCCCTTCTCCAAGAGTAAGCCACTCTGCCTGAATAATTGCTGTTCACCTTTCAGGAGGAAATCTCTCACTAAATCAGATTCGTCCTCCTTCTCAGAGTCTGACCCACCTCCCTCCTGCTGGGATCCACGCCCTCGGGAAGCTCCTCCACAGGCTTGTTCGCCAGCTGCTCCAGGGGAAAGATGGGTAGAGGCCCAGAATTGATATTGATGTTAGCGTTGAACACGTCTAGTTTAGGGTTTGTGAGCTCCTAGGGAAGAAAAGGAGAACACTGTTAGTTCAGCTGGTTTGTGGCTGCCTCCCAGGCTGCCTTTTTCTCTGAAGTCAACACTGACCCTAGGGGACCTCCTTCAAGAAGCCCTCCATGGGGGCTTCGCTGGTGGCCAATGCAGGGGACGCGGGTTCGTGCCCCAGTCCGAGAAGATCCAACATGCCGCGGACCGGCTGGGCCCGTGAGCCATGGCCACTGAGCCTGCGCGTCCGGAGCCTGTGCTCCGCAATGGGAGAGGCCACAACAGCGAGAGGCCCGCGTACTGCAAAAAAAAAAAAAAGCCCTCCATGGGAATTCCCTGGCGGTCCAATGGTTATCACTCGGCGCTTTCACTGCCAAGAGCCTGGGTTCAATCCCTGGTCAGGGAACTAAGATCCCATAAGCCTTGCGGTGTGGCCAAAAAAAAAAGAAGAAGAAGGCTTCCATGACCCATGCCTCCCACTGTCCACACGCACATACACACACACTCATAAAAACATGGCACTTTGGACAGGACCCATGAGCTAAAGCTTGGCGGATTGTATTCAGCCAAAGCCAGTTGGTGTAAGATGACTGTTTTGTTCTATGACTTATGAACTCCTCCATGGCTACCCTAATGTTCGAGGTCTACCTTGGACATTTATGACCCTCTTTCTCTTATCTGTTGTGAAACTGTCATCCGTAAATTCACTTAGCCTTGACCTATCTACCTATGCTTTCCTACCTGCACCATTCGTCAACCAAGAAGGGTTTATTGAGTGCCACAGGGTTCCCAGCCTGAGGGTGAGGCTGAGGGGCCACACGTGTTATCTGCTGATAACCCAGCGTGCTTGGGAAATTGCTCTCATGCTCTGGACACACTTCTGCAGAGTCTGCTTGGTCTTGTTTCCCCTACAGGCCTGTGAACTTCTTTGATTTCATATTTCCACATCCTAGGCCTGTAGGCGGAACACATTTCCATGAACTAACTGAAACATCGAAGGAAAAGGTTATTCTACCCAGAGAAGGGATCCCCAGGGTGATGACAGTAGAGAAATCACTATTTCCCCAAGTGTGATCTGCGGACTAACTGCCTCGAATTACCTGGGCCCTTTGTGAAAAATACACATATTACTGGGTCTCAGCCCAACTCTACAAACCAGAATTTCAGGAAGTGGGACCTTGGAATCTGCATTTTAATAAGCTTCCCCCATCCCCTAGTTCCCCATCACCCAGACTCTTAAGCATGATAAAATTTGGGAACCATTTCACTAGGGAATAGAGGAGACAAAATAGCTAGAGGCATTGAAGTTAAATAGCAAGAAGAACTTCTAGGAGAAGTGGGAGGGAACAATGGAAAGGAAGCAGAGGACCCTGGCATCTTCCGGGGAGTTTTCTCAGCTCTCACGGGTCTGACCATTGTCAATGGCCACCGCCAACTGCCCCGTACTCACAGCAGTGATCTGGCCCCAGTTCCCGGAGTTTCCAAGCTCCGCCTTCAGGGCCTCATAGGATTTGGTGTTCTGCATGTAAAGTAAGTAACAAATTAGACCTCGGTCTCAGCAGAGGAGATGGAAGAACGTTTTCCTTCAGGCTTTGAATGAAGACTGGCCTAGGGCCTGGGGGTGAGAAGGAGATGAGGGAGCTCAGGGGGAGGCTGGAGGACGTCCCTGAAAAAGGAGGTTGGATGGTAAGGATGAGCACGAAGGGCTGACAGGTAACAGGCTGGGGCAGGGAGCTATTTGCCCTGCTTGGCCCAACATGGGGATGGAAAGTACGATTTTTCCCCACTCTCGGGGTCTAAGGAGCCGCACACAGTCTTGAGACCCCTGCCCACACTGTGTAGGCTCTGGGGGCCTGAGGGGTCCTGGAGAACCCTGGAGGGGCTCCTCTCAGAGCCTGGAGGGGACCCTACGGTGGAGGAGTGAAGGGAGTAGAGAGGACCTTGGCTCCATGGGGAACCTCATCTCCACATCCCCAGGGCCTGGCAGCAAGCATGGTGCCTTATGAGCTCCAGTTCTGCTGACTGAATGAATGAATAAATGACTGAGTGAGTGAATGAATGAGTCTGAGAGAGACGCCACACAGACTTGAGGTGGGGGAAGACCTGCCAGCGTTGTTGACTTGGGACACTGACCTGGATTTGAGAAGTTCTGGCATCTAGGTGTGCCGCCTTGGGATTTGTTTGAATCCATCATCAAGACTAAACTTAGCTCATCAAACACTGAATTTGTTTAAACACATTTGAGGAAATTAATCTAAGCTTTGTTTCCCTAATCTCATCTGTTGTGTCAATTTCAAGTACCCGAAGCCACCAGGCCAACATTCATTCTACCTTAGCCTTCCTCCGTCCTTCAGAGAACATTCACTAGGGTTCCGTTTTGAGGAGCTGCCCTCTGCTTCTATCTGAGACCAGTTTAGAAAATCCTGTGGAAATCTGATTCACTGTCCCTCAGGTAAGGACCACGTATAGGACCCATTTTGCTTAGAATTTAGTGCCAGGAGACATCCGTCTTTAGACACTTTCCTTTAGAACTGACATGTTCAGAGGACCCACCAATGCTGTGCCCTGGACGTTTCTGCAATGATGATGGAAATGTTCTTTTCTGTGCTGTCCGATATGGTACCCACCCGCCACATGTGACTATTGAGAAATCAGTTCCTTAATTTTAATTCTTTAATTCATTAATTTAGTGAGAAATCAATTCTTTAATTTTAAAGAAATCAATTCTTTAATCAATTTAAATGCAAATTTTAATTAATTTACATTTAAATAATCAGTACAGCTCTTACCAATAATGTCCAAGAGCTTTGAGCTAAATCTAGTGCACAAGCAAGACACTGTCATTAGCCTAGGTTTTTGATAGATTTCCTTTCTTCTCCCTCACCAGGGGCCTTAATGGTCTTGCTGCAGCCTTACTGTTTATTCTAAGTCTCCTCAAACCCCTTGACAGATATATCACAGGTCGTCCATCACAATGAACAGAAAAGCCAGGAGTCCACCCTGCCCTCGGTGTGCCATGAAGGATGCACTGGGCTGGAAGGAGCAGGTGGGCTGGGGACACTCACACTCCACTTGAAGGGATCCCAAGCCAGGAACCAGCCCGTGAATGTGGGGGGCTCGTGTCCTTGCTTCACCACAATGATGGGGGTTTCCAGGTCCCGGCCGCTGGGGTGGGTCTTGAGGTATTCCTGCACCGTGGTGGCTGCGGCTTTCTTCTCGGCCTCATTGGCATTCTTTCCAATCCAGAAAAAGACCTGTGGAGCATCCCAGAGTCAGTCCTTCCTGTCCTCCCTCGGCTCCCCCAGGCTCAGATGTCCAGAAGTGGCCCCTGGCCTTGGGCAGGCCCCATCAGGCCTTGAAAATGGAGGTTGGACAGATGCCCTCTACTTAGATATTCTGCAGATGTGTGACTCCCAGCCTCTCCAGAGCCTAAGACCCTCAAAAACACTCCTCTGCCTCATGAAATGAACTGGACTTTGGGAGAAGAATACATCCTGCCCTGCAGTCCCTCCAGGCATGTTCCTCTCTACTTGCCGCCTTCTTTCTTGGGCTCATAACACCACTCCCAGGGAGAATGTATCTGGGAGCCAAGAAAACGTCAAACCTTACCCATCCCTAAAGCCACTATTTCTTGGCTCTGGGGACTGAGGTGGTGGGAAGGAAGGTCCCCAGGCCTCAAACCTACCTGGTCCCAGACATCTAGCAGGAACACATCATCCTCTTCCAAGTCATCCTGATTGAAGTCAGGGATCTCTGTGGCCAGGAAGCGCCCGGTCTGGTTGGAACATTCGAAGAGCCGAGGAGTGATCACCAGGGTTTCCTCCTGCAGCCTGCAAGGTGGAGAGGAGATCACGTTGGAAAGCCTGTCTCCTAGGAAAAGGCTCTTTCTTCTGATCACACAAAAGTTCCCGCGTCCTCCCAAGAGTCCAGGAGCTCTCCAAGGGAGAAATTCCCACCAATCTTCCAGGACATACATTTCAGTGGCTCTTCTATAGTCCTGTTAGGAAGTTCTTCCTGATATCTTCCCTCTATTCCTCCTGCTGCTACTGTAGTACATGCCCTTTTGCTTTTGAACTGGGGAATAGTGGATCATGGACCTTCTTTAGAAAAAGAGGGTTTACAGCTTGTGTTCCTCAGCATCTGGGTCCTGTGGCAGCATGGAAGGACAGGAGCTGCTGGGACCCTGGCATCTTCTTCCCAAAGGGCACACCTATAGCCCTGCCCCTCTCTTTGAGCTGCCTCCTATGGCTGTGGAAATACCCCCACCAGGCCCCCGACATTCCATGGTAAGCAGCACAGACACAACCCCAGTGCCTGAGAGGCTCCAAGGGCCTGGGCTGCCCCTTACTCACCTGGCAGCCCTGAGGGCCTGGCACACAGAGTTCTCAATCCATACCTGCTGCAGGCTCTGGGCCATGCGGGTGGAGATGCCGGGAGGCTCTCCAGCCTTGCAAAGTGAGCTGGCGGTCGAGGGACCTGGGAGTTACCTCTTGGTGCTGGCATAGGGGGCCTTCCCGCCCAGGGCCATCCAGAAGTTGGCTGGCTCCTGCCCTTCCACCACCACTTGTTTCTCGGTCCGGGAGATGGTGTCAGCAACCATCTTGGCCATTTCCCGCTCGTCCCCACTACAGCCCTGGGAAAAGGGGGGGTCAGCTGTGCTGGGGGAGCCCATCTCCAGTGCCATGCCTCCCCCTCCTTCCACCACATTCACTGGCCCAGAGCTCCCAGGTCTGGGAGGTTCTCCTGGATCAGGGGCCCACGCACACGGCCCAGGCAGGGGCAGTTCTCCCAACCTCTCCTCTGTCCTTGATGCTCCAAAGGATGGCAGAGGAGACAAGAGAGTCTGCACTCCTACTGGGCAGGAGGAAGTCTCCAAGAGACTGAGTCCTCCTGACAGAGATAAATGCGGAGGCAGCTACAGGCGCGGGGAGAGTGAGAGAGCCCAAGGCATTAAGACAGAGCAACATGGGGACAGACATGGGTGTCCAGAGACAAACGGAATGAGAGAGACCTACTCGGACACAGAGGCAGAGAATCAGGATGGCCAGACCCAGCGCCGCGAAGGAGCGAGGCAGGGCTAGAGGCATCAGGGAGACCTGAGAGCGGGACCTACCCGGCCAGAGGCCCCTGCCCTGACCCACACGGGGAGACTGCTCTGAGGCTGGGGGACCGCCAAGATGCACGTGGGGAGGGGGAGGCCGCTGGACCCTGCACACACCTTCCCACACCACAGGTAGCAGCAAGACTGGGTCTTGAGGATGAAGACGTCATTGGAGTTGAGAGAGGCGGCCCGGGCTGGGACCTCAAAGGCCTTGGTGTTGTTGGCGCTGGCCCCCCGGACCTGGAACAGCTGTGTGGAGGGCACAGGCTCCACGCTGCTAGCCCGAGAGGTGCCTCCCTGCAGGGAGAGAGGGGCAGGAGTAACTTAGTAAAGGTGATGGAGGATTAGAGGGGTGACAGAGGTTGGGTGGGTCTGCTGCCCTCCTGGTCCTCTACACCATCACCAGACTATAGTCTTTCCAAAACATTGCTTTGGTCACGGGTGCTTCCCTGCCTGAAACCTTCATCCGGCTTACAGACTAGAGCCCAGCTTTCAGCGCGGCCCTTGATGTTGAAGGTGGAGACTTCCTTTCCAGAGTCACTCTCAGCTCTCTCCAAACCCTCCATGTAGCTTGGCCAGTTTCTCACTGTTCCCCACGGCGCCCTTCCTCTGGGCCTTTGTCCTGGCTGTGCCCCTGCATCGCATGCCCTCGTCTTACCTCTGCTGAGCTCTTCAACTCTGACCCCAATGTCAAGACCTCCTCCAAACCCCCTTTCCATCATGGACTCTATGCTTATTCCCTGATTACTGTATGCATGCTCCCCTTTGAATGCAACATATTTCTGGCATTTAAGCACACAGTGCCTTGGCCTGTTGGTTCACTGGTTGCCCAGCAAGATGGTAAACAGCATTAGCATGGCATTTTTCTCCCCCTTGGCGCTTTGCAGAGGGCTGTATGCTTAGTAAGTGCTCAGTAACCAAATTATTGCTTAAAGGAATGCAAGAGACGGCTATTTCATTATGTCAGAAGGCGCCAGTGCATTTTAGACGGGTCCATCGTTAGGCAGATCCAGCCACAATAACTTCTTTTTTCATGGAGAGGGCCCAAGGAGTAGGGGTGTAGAGAGAAACAGTACTTGTATGTTATGTGCTAAGTGTTTATCAAACGGATTTTTAAAAATACTGAATTGCTGTTTCTATTACCATTCGACATAGATGATGGAGCCTCAAACAGTCCTCTCCTAGGGAGAATGGGCTTCACCCTAGCCCCGCTCCCACCCCACGTCCCCTTCCCCATCTCCTGGAGGCCCACCCCGCCTCAGCTGCCGGTACTGCCAGGCACCCCGGTCCAGCAGCCACACCTGGTAGACCACCATGCGTCCTTTGAAGATGGACATGAGGTGAGGTGACTCCTTGCCCATCGGGACCAGGATCTGGACTGGTTCATTGTTGTACTGCTGGTCCAGGATGACCGCTTGATAGGCCGAGGCTGTGATTTCATCCTGGCTGGCCTGGCTGCCCTGGGGATGAGCAGGATGGAAAGGGTAGGATGAGGACAGCCTCCGATTCTGACTCCGTCCCCAGCCTTAGCCACAACTCCATCCCCAATTCTGCCCAGCCCCAAACCAACTGTCTTCCCCACCAAGCCCCACCCCGGACACAGCCCAAATCCCCACCTGACCCAGACCTCAGTTCTGATCCCAGCCCCACACTTAATCTCTTTCCAGCCTCAGTCCACCCTTGACCCGCCTTGACCCCAAACCTCCTCTCCCGCTTACTGCGCCTTTCTCAGGGAAACACCATGGCTAGCACACCACTCAACCCCAGCACCCAAGCATCTCCCTGCTCCCTCACATCTGGACATAGAAACCCACAGTCAGAGCAGATGAAGGGAATGGGAGTTGGAAGAGAGACTCAGAGAATCAAAAGGGGAAAGGGTTGTGAGTGGGGATACTCAGTGTCAGTGGGATCTCACAGCCAAAGCAGTTCCAAGATAGAAAAGGGGTGAAAATCCCCATCACCAGAGGTATTCAATTCAGGCGCAATGGCCACTTGGCCTGGGTATAGTGGAGGGGGAGCTGAGCTGGCTCTGCTCTGGACAGGGTGGGGTGGGGCTTGACCTGCCAGATGTAGAGCAGGTAGTGCTTCTTCTCGCCAATGAGGTAGGTGTAGAGCAGCAGGTAGCAGTCGCCCCCATAGAAGTGGCCGAGCCACTTGGAATCCACAGGCACCAGCTCTAGGTCCTCAATGCGCCATACCTGGGGCAGGTACCAGGCTAGTGTGAGGTCCAGGACAGGCTCGGCCAACCCCTCCCCACCCATCCCGGGCCACCCTTCTCCCTCGCCATACCTGCACCTCCCCACTCCCATCGTCGACCATCTTCTGCTGGGCAGCCACCTGAGGCTGGACGTGCATGGACGTGGCATCAAACTTCACCTGTTCCACCCTAGCTGGAGTGAGGGGGAATCACGATACCCAGTGTCACCAGCTGAGCTCCCCCAGGTTCTCACAACAGCCCTGAGCGGAAGCTACAATTCTTAGACCCATTTTACAGATGAGGAAACTGAGGTTAGAGAGATTCAGTAGCTGACCCAAGGTCATGCAGCTAGAGAGTGGCAGAGTTATAACACAGAACCATATCTCCCTCCAGGAAGGCTCATGCTTCACTGGGGCCTCCCAGAGCAGCCAGAGGAAGGACAACCCTTTTCTCCTCCCCCAGGTGCCTGGCATAGAGCTTGCCCTCAGCAAATATTGTCCGGGAGACTAAAGTTTTCTGGGTTCCAGGGAGACCCAACCCCACTCCAAATGAAAGTCAGGCTGTTCTCAGCTCCCTTTTTGTGACAACTCTTGAATTTCTCCAAGTCCCTTTGTGTCCCCACCCCACCTGGGGAGTCCAGAGCCAGGGTGAAAGTGCACATGCAAGAGGCGTGTTCAGGAAGGAGGGCAGGAGACAGGTCTGTGCTCTCTGGGCCCCGCTCCCGGCTTCTGGTCCCACCCTGCCTCGGGCCAACCCTCACCCACGGAGCCCACGGCATGGGTTTTGCCCAGGCCTGAGGCCCGGTTGGGCACTGTCCACTTCTGGAAGAGCTGCTGAAAGACGGCTGACTCGGCCCCATCATTCTGCACCACCACCTGCGTGCTTGGTGGGTACTGCTTCGCCTTGATAAAGTTCTGGGAAGAGAAGGGGGTGGCTGGGCCTGTGTCCCTCCCCCAGTCCCCACCCCCTAGTGAAAGCCAAAGACTGGCTCTAACCCCACCCAGACCCAACCACTAATCTACCCCGGCCCCAAGCCCAAACCAGAATCTTACCACAGTCCCAAGCTGACCCCAAACCTAACCCTGCTCTGACCCCCACCCCAAGGCCAGACCAGACTCCAAACTCGACACCACCTCCAACCTAGCTCTGACCTCAACCCTGAATCCACTACTAACCTCAAAACCCACTTCTGACCCCAACCCCAAGGTCAAATCTGACCCAAACCTGATCCCAGCCTCCATCTCCAACCTTGAACCCCACCCCCAATCCAACACTGACCCCAAGCCAGTTAGAATTACTGACTCTAACTCCTACAGGGACCCCAAACTCTGACTTGGCCTTAGCCCCATGCTGACCCAACCCCCATCTGTAGGAAGGCCAGCCTCCATTTCTCCCTCCCTTGTCCCAGCCAAGCTGGAGGTGGGAGCCCGCATTCTGCAGAGACCCCAGGTTGCCGGGTGGTTGGCTATGCAGCGTGCAGAGACCCGCCAAGATGGCTGCAGAGCAGATACCCACACCCCCTGGAGCTAAATCAGGCTCGGAGCCTTCCCTGGCCTCTGCCTGGGGCTGTGCCTGGCCCTGACCCCGCTGCCCTCTCCCTGCTGGAGTCGGCTTCTCTGCCTTCTCCTCCAAGTTCTCCTCCCTGACGCCCAGGCCCACCAGTGCCTGGCTCATGGCTTCCCTCTTCTGCTGGGCATTGGCATTCTTCCCCTTCCACACGTAGACCTTCAGACCCCCCTGGTCCAAGATGTAACAGTCCTGGAGGCGGGAGAGAAGGACGCAGGGTGAGAGCCTGAGGGCGCCCTCGGTGCTGGGCTGGGGGAGTGGCAGGCACACGAGGTCACCTTCCCTCACACGCCACCCACTCCTCCACAGCCGCCCCAGGCCCCTGGCGCCGCTCCTACTTGGGGGAGAGTGGGCAGGCGGCAGGCAGGGGGGTGATGGGAGTTGGGTCTGGGGGTGGCCTCCAGACCCTCTCACCTCGTGACTGAGCAGGTCCTGTGTGAGCGGCCATGTGGCGACTTCTCTGACCACCA
Organism: Lagenorhynchus albirostris; assembly: GCF_949774975.1. Taxonomy (NCBI): domain Eukaryota; kingdom Metazoa; phylum Chordata; class Mammalia; order Artiodactyla; family Delphinidae; genus Lagenorhynchus; species Lagenorhynchus albirostris. The sequence continues at coordinate 19,271,581 of NC_083100.1, forward strand.
CGTTTCCCCCTGAGTCAGACACACTGCAGGACAAAAGTGCAGCATAGACAAGGGGGGTCCCGGGCCCTCGCCTGGGGAATCCTCCCCCAGGAAGTCCCCCAGGGTCAAGAGGAGCCCAGAGGCAGCCGGGCACTCACTGGTACAACTTGAGGGCGGCCTTGAGTGCCGGCTCCACCACCGCGTCAGGCATGGCGGCCTTCAGCTCCTTCCGCTGGCCCAGCACGTGGTTCATGATCTCCATCAACTGCGGCGAGGCCTTCTCGTCCTCCCCGTCCACTATGCCCACGTAGGTGCGTCCACCCCGCTCCTGGTCTCGGATCTCCTTGGCCAGGGTCATGCCCTGCAGGGAGGCCCCGGGACCCGTGAAGGCTGGCGGGGGGCAGGGGACAGGGCAGTGTCTGCCACCCCAAACCACACCTGGAGAGCCCAGCCCCCTACAGCAGCCCCAAGGGGGAGGCACCTGCCTGGTCCTTCCCTTTTGATGGGGGACCAGGCTTTTTAGGTGCATGTGAGGAAACCAGGCAAAAACCCAGGAAGAGCAGGTTTCCTCCTGGGCAGGAGAGGGTCTGGAGGGGACCTGCTGGGACTTCGTTTTTGACATGGTTTGAAATTTGTGATTTTACTTCACAGTTTTGCATGAGAGGCGAGCCCTGAAGATCACAGTCCCAGTCTCTTTGCCCCAAAGCCATGTACACACACACACACACACACACACACACACACACACACAGAGGCTCATGTGTGCGCTCACACATACGCCCAAACATCCACACTCACACACACACACAGCAGCCTCTCACGTGCTCACACAGATGTCCAAACACACACTCACACACAGGGCTGGCTTACCCTCCTCTGCCCAACATCTACTACTCAGTTACTGGCCTTTCCACCCAGGTCCCCTTCTCTCTCCACTCCCCTCCAGGCTCTCTCTCCCAGTCCCAAGGCTTCTGTACTCAGGTCCATATCTGTCTCCTGCCCAGCCCTCTGTTTTCATCTTATTTCTCCAACTCCCATGATAACCCCATTTTAAGATGTCCCAAACAGAACTCTTGATTTTCTCCCCAACTCTGTTGCTTCTTGATCTTCCCATCTCAGGAAGTGGGACTCCATCCATCCCCACAGAAAGCACATCCTTTGACGTCTGCCTCGCCCCTCTCTCGTCACCCCCAATCTGACACGCAAGTCCCGTGATTCCACCTTCCCAGCCATGCTCCTCACCCAGACAGCCAGAGGGGCTCCCTGTGTGCCCTCAAACCCTCCACCCGCTCTCGCTTCTCAAAAGTCAGGGTGGGGCTTCCCTGGTGGCGCAGTGGTTGAGAGTCTGCCTGCCGATGCAGGGGACACGGGTTCGTGCCCTGGTCCGGGAAGATCCCACATGCCGCGGAGCGGCTGGGCCCGTGAGCCATGGCCGCTGAGCCTGCATGTCCGGAACCTGTGCTCCGGAACGGGAGAGGCCGCAACAGTGAGAGGCCCGCGTACCGCAAAAAAATAAAAAGTCAGGGTGACCTTCAACGGCCTCCCGGACACTCAGAACAAAACTCAACCCTCTGACACAGACTTCTGACCACATAGCATGTCCTATGAGACCCACCCACCCTCTGCTCCAAGCCCCCAAAGCCCTCATTTTGTGCTCTGGCTGAGCTAGGAGGTTCCCTGCCAGCCACTTCTCTCCTGCCTCCCTCCAGAAGCCTTCTTAGAACTCTCAGAACCCCCAGCGCCACACTCCCCACCCCTCACTTCTCCAATATTGCCCTCCATGTCTGTCTTCCCCACTGGACAGCCAGCTGGAGGCCAGAGCCAGGGCCGGGTGCTGCCCATTTCATTCACCACCAGATGCCCAATGCTTGGCACAGGGTCTGCCACACAGCAGGGACTCATTAGGCCTGAGTGGGTCAGCCAGGGGACAAACACGCGAACTCCAACATGCATAGCTCTCCCCATACACGTGAAGACTCAGATCCACCTTCAAACACAGCAACCTGGACAGTCAGGGCAGAGACGCCTGGGGAAATGGGGGCTGCTTGGGGTGTGGCAGTGGTCTGGCAAGTTTGACTGGGAGGGAGGCTGGGTGCTGGGTGCAGGAGCAGGTCGGGGCAGGGTGGGATTTGTGGGGAGGGGTGGTGCACCAGCAGGGTTACCCTGAGTCTCTCCATGCGGTTACTCTCTGGCCCGTTCCACTGGATGATAAGCTTCCCGAGGTCCAGGAGGAAAACATCCCCACGGTTGAAACTCTTCCAGGACATCTCCACCTGGAGAGCCATGGGGCAGGCGCAGATCCCACTCAGACCCCATCCATCACCCCCATCACCCATCATCTCTTCCCCACCCCTTCTCTGCCCCTCACCCCTCCTCAGCCTCTGCTTTCCACCCAGGCTGGGAGCGGGGAGAGGAGGCCACGCCCAGGGCCCTGGTTGATGCCCACCTCTCTGGCCACCACATTCCTCTTGCCCTTGACATGTAGCAGCCGCTGGATGTCATAGGAGTTGGTCTCCACTTGTTTCATGCCAGAAGCCACACCCCCTTTCCGGATCCTGTGAAGAGAGGTGCACTGACCCAAGGGAGTGGGCTGGGAGGTGTGATAGGTCCTCGTCCTCCCAGATCTTGGGTACCTGGTTGCCACAGGGGCCATTTGAGGGCTGGGGCTGGGACTAGGGAGGTGCATGAGGCACCTTGGGCACAAACTCCAAGGAGGCACTCACTCTCAGTGTCATGCAAGGTCGGTCTATTGCCTCAATTTGCATGACCCTGGCAGTGAGTGCCTCTTTGGAGTTTGTACCCTAGATGCCTCGCTCACCTCACCCTAGTCTTTGCCCTGTTGAGAGCCCTGCGAAGATGGGTGCATGGTAATGTGGTAATGTGGAAGGACCAGATAGGACTCTAAGGACAGGGGACTGAAGTGAAGGAAAGAGGGGAGATGTTATGGACTGAATTGTGTCCCCTCCCAACTCATATGTTGAAGACCTAGCCCTCGATGTGACGTATTTGGAGACAGAGCCTTTGGGATGTAATAGATTTGATGAGGTCTAGGTGAGGTCATAAGGGTGGGAACTTCATGATCGGATTAGTGCCCTTATAAGAAGTGACACTAGAGAGCTTGCTCACACTCCATCATGTGAGGACACAGTGAGAGGGTGGCCATCTGCAAATCAGGGAGAGAGCCCTCACCAGCAATCAAATCAGCTGACACCTTCATCTTGGACTTTCCAACTTCTAGAACTGTGAGAAAACTAATTTCTTTTGTTTAAGCCACCCAGTCTAGTTTTTGGTTTTTGTATTTTTTGTATCTTGCTATGGCAGCCCAAGCAGACTTAAGCCAGGAGAGGTACCACCTCAAGTGCTCAAAGGAGTGGACTGCTGCTGTGAGTATAGAAAGAAGGAGAGCAAGACAAAAGGGAAGGGTGGGGACTGGCTAACTGGAGAAATCCTGGCCTATCCTACAGGTCAGTAGCAACTTGGCTCCTGACCGTGTGTTTCCATGGGAAAAGCCGGGAGGTCAGAACTTCAGATTTTTCAAGAAAAGCTGGAAATCTGGATTTTAGTGTGAAAGGTTTCTTTAGAGAAAGAAGGAGCAGTCATATGCTCATTGGCCAGTGGGGAGACTTGATATGATGCCCTGGAGGCCCTCCTTTGGTGCTGAGCTCTCCAGGACATTCAAATAGGGGTTGATTTACAAAAATTCATGGTATGCAGAGTTACAGAATTTCAGAATGGCCATTGGGGCAGCCAACGACACACTCAGAGAGATGAAGACCAAGGACAGGGAAGCAGCAGAAATGGGGGTGGAAGATTAGGAAGGTGAACAAAAATTGCTTTCATGGGCTCTCCCCACAGCCTCAGTCTCCCTTTCCAGCCCCAGGTCTGCCCCCCAGCCTTGGTGTCCCTCCCCAGCCCTGATTCCATTCCCAAGCCTGTATCGCGCCCCTCCGTACACAATGCCCTGCTTGAAGTAGCCTCGGAAGGTCTCGCTCTCGTTGCCCTGGACCTCGCGGTGCTGGACAGCCCGGCCCTTCAGAAAGTCATCCATCTGTGTGGTGTAGATGGCAGCTGCCCCTTGCTCATCCTGGGACGAGTCCCGGCCGATCCAGTAATGAATGTCATAGGACAGGTTGCTGCCTGTCTTGTGGATCTAGGGAGAGTGCATGTCCAGTGTACCTGAGGCCCTGGGCTCCCACAGCCCTCTCCCTGCCTCCCTGCTTCACAAGCTCTTGGGGCCTGGGCCACAGCGGAGCTTGGCATGGGGGAAGTTCATGGGACTGGTGGTCAGCAGCCCTGCATCGTGGCCCCAGTTCTGTCAGGCTCTCTGAGACATGGGGCAAGTGGCTTCCCCGACCCGGGCCTTCCTCATCTCACCTTGGAAATAACTTGGTTGGACTACAGCATTTCCCAAAGTGATGTGCACAGACCATCAGAGGTCTGAGAGGTGATTGCGTGGTATACAATGAAATGATTATGGAATTTTTTTTTTTGGCCACACCACCGGGCATGCAGGATCTTAGTTCCCAGATCAGGGATCGAACCCAGGCCCCCTGCAGTGAAAGTGCGGAGTCTTAACCACTGGACTGACAGGGAAGTCTCTGATTATGGAAATATTTTATAGCTACTTTCTGTTTGTGACATGGGACACTGTGTTCCATTCATGATAATGATATTAAGTTTTTAAATAAATGGATTTAAATTTTAAAAGTGAATCAATATAAAGAAAAGTACAAATGCGTTAACAATACAGGATGTGGAAGAAACCGAGAAGGGGAAATGAAGTTGACTACGGATTTTGGGAACATGGGCTCAAGGTAGGGTGACATCCCACCAGTTCAAAAGATCCCCCAAGACTGTAAATCCACAGATGGTCACCCCAGCTGGGAGCTCACAGCCCAAGGGCAGGGAGAGCCTCTTACATCTCTGACCCTGCAGAGCTACCTCTAGGCTGGGAACACCCAGTGAATGCTGTCCTGGGGTGAAGTTAGGCGGCAGTTCCCATTGCCCCCAGCCTCAAATTTCCTGTGTTGCTACTGTGAGCTTTGCTCTCTGCTCAGCCCCCTCCCCTGCCCATCCCCCACTCACAGCCAGGACTATGTAGCAGTCACCCTCGAAGAAGCTGCCGAAGGTGCTGGAAGGAACAGGCACCATCTGCATGGCCTAGGGAGGGAAGGGAGGTCAGAGGGTCAACCACCGAGGACCCCCAGCTTCCCTGCCTCCCTTAACCAAATGGAGAGTTAGGAAAGGAAGGCCAGGAGGAAGAGGGCATGAGGAAACTGACAAGGTGAATGGATGTGAGGAGGGTGGGGAGGAAAAGGAGCAAGAGGATGTGCCCGATGCCTGAGGAGGGGGTGGGGATGGCACTTGGGGACAGGCACCAGGGGCTCACATGCCAGCAGGGCAGGGTGGAGGACAGTCAGTAATCCCAGGGCTCTCCCTTCCCTTGGTCCATCCCAGTCCTTTGTGCCCTTTGTGCCCAGGCAGGTCCTCACCTCTATCCTCCATATCTGTACCCCGGGCGTGGTGACGTTGAGGGAGCCTTTGACCTGGGTGCTCAGCTTGGTCATGGCGGATGAGCCTGGGGAGAAGTGGTGTCAGAGTAAGAAGAGCACATGGGGGCTTCCCTGGTGGCGCAGCGGTTAAGAATCCGCCTGCCAATGCTGGGCACACGGGTTCAAGCTCTGGTCTGGGAAGATCCCACATACTGCGGAGCAACTAAGCCCATGAGCCACAACTACTGAAGCCCATGTGCTTAGAGCCCATGCTCTGCAACAAGAGAAGCCACCGCAAGGAGAAGCCCACGCACCGCAACGAAGATCCAACACAGCCAAAAATAAATAAATAAATATTAAAAAAAAAAAAAAAAAAAGAAGGCCTGGGCTTGCGTCCGTTTCAGTGCCGCTCTTCCAGCCCAGCCTGACAGTGCCCCGAGGCCAGGGCTCAGGGACCTGGGGGAGGTTCCCCACTCTGGGCCCTGACTGGCCAGGGGCCCATCCTCCAGCCTTCTCACCCAGCTCTGATCTTGTCATTCTTGTTTAAATACCTGCCCGCATCGCCTGCTGCAAAAAGTCTCCCCCTACTCCTTAGCCTGGCAATCAAGGCCTTCTTTCTCGATCTATCCCCAAACAGTACGCACCCAAAAGAACGGAACAAAACAGGTGTTCAGACAAAAACCTGTACATGAAATTCATAGCTGCTCTATTCACAATAGCCAAAAGGTGGAAACAATCCAAATGTCCATATGAACAGATCAACAAAAGGTGGTCTAGCCACACAATGGAATGGTATTCAGCTGAAAAAAAAGGATACACACTACGACGTGGATGAACCTTGAATACTTTAGGCCCAGTGAAAAAAGTCAGACACAAAGGCCCGGTTCGTATGATTGAATTTATATGAAATGTCCAGAACAGGAAGTCCATAGAGACAGTGAGCGATTAGTGGTTGTCAGGGGCTGGGAGGAAGGGAGGAAGGGGGAGTGACTCCTAGTGGGCGTGGACTTTCCATCTGGGATGATGGGAACATTCCGGAACTAGAGAGTGGTAGTGGTTGTGCAGCATCGTGACTGTCACTGAATTGTATGTTTTAAAGTGGTTAAAATGGTAAATTTTATGTTCTGTGTATTTTACCACAAGAAAAGAAAAGTGTATGCAGCAGTTTCCTGTTTCTTGCTAGCTCCAGACACCCCGCAGTTACTATTCGGGTAGCCCACACAAAATGGGGTGGGACCGTGTCTGTTTGTTCGGTACTGTATCACCAGCATGTAGCACCGCTGACACTTTGCCGAGTGGGTGCGTGGGCAGATGGATGAATGGGCGGGTAGTCGGGTGGTTGGTTGGGTGTGTGGGTTAAAGTGATTGAGTGGATGGATGGATGAATGAATGAGTGAATCCTTCCAATGGGAACCACCCACCACCCACTGAGCAGCAAGAAATCTCTCCCCAATCTTCTTTTATGGTATCTGTTGTGGCTCTATTCCTTTGACCTGTAGCTGTGTTCTCCACTCCAGCTGTTCATCAGAATCACCTAGGGAGCTTTTTTTTTTAAACACAAAGGTGCTTTATTTCAAGTCCATGCCATCTAAATCTACTGAGTACAGTAATCAGGACCGGAGAGGGGACGAATTAGAACCTAAACAACAACAACAAAAAACACCGGGACGTTCGCCCCCTGCATTGCGAATCTTAGTTCAGAAGAATCCGTGCGCTGGTAAGCCAGTCTCGTCCCTGAGAAGCACGCTTCTCGCTCCGTTCTCCCTAGGGAGATTTTAAACAACACTGATGCTCCCATGCTTAGGATGTATCCATATCCCCAGGGATTCTAATTTAATTAGGCCTGGGTGGGGCCCAGTCTTGGGTACTTTATTTTCTGCCTTTTGGGAGGCGGGGCATAGGTGCTTTTAAAACTCCCCAGTGATTCTGATGAGCTAAGGAGGAGAGTCACTTGTCCCCGGTTATTTTTGTCCCTGGTTTCCTGCGCCTCCCTCCCAGGCTGGAGGCCACCCCATTCCCCATGGAACCTACCACCCAGTCCTGCATGGAGTTGCCCTCCATGAATGCTTCTTGAATCAGTGAATATAAATGAAAGGTCATGTGGCCCCCACCTCCGTGCACTGACAGCTGGAATCTATCTAATCTCTCCTTGCACCTGGAGTCTGAGTCACCCCTTGGAACAATGACCTGGTCTTTTACTGCTGGTAGACTCCCTCTTCCGAGTCCTGAAGGGTGACCCCCTCTCCCTGGCATTGTGGAATCTGGGGGCAAGGTCTCCCTGCCCAGCCTTTGATTAGCGCCCCCTCCAGCAGATCAGGGCCACCTGCCAACAGCCAGCACTGCATATGTAGGAGCCCCTTGTGCCTGGGTCCTGTCTGATGTTCCTGTCGGCCAGAGCCTCTTCCATGAGGTATTTCTCAACCCACAGAGACCCCAGGGCTCCCAGGACTCCTGGTTCAGTTGAACCAATTTGGGTACAAAGGAGGAAAATGTTTTCTGTTTTATTTCAATCACCACCTTCGTCAACATCCCTATTTTCACCAAAACAGACTGACCCTCACTAGCTGTACAGACATGGCTGTGTTTCTTCATCTATGAGGTGGGCGGTCGACAACTAGGTGATCTCTAAAGTCCCACCAGGGAGACTTCCCTGGTGGTGCAATGGATAAGACTCCGTGCTCCCAATGCTGGGGGCCTGGGTTAGATCCCTAGTCAGGGAGCTAGATTCCACATGCATGCCGCAACTAAGAGTTCGCGTGCCACAACTAAGGAGCCCGGGAGCCACAACTAAGGAGCCCGCCTGCTGCAACCAAGACCCAGTGCAACTAACTAACTAAATAAATAAATATTTAAAGTCCTACAGAGACATGCTCTGAGTCTAGGAGGAAACAGCAAGAGGAATAGAGGGTAGACAAGATGAGGCTCTTCTTGTCCATCAAAGCAGTGGAGACTCTGGCAAGCAGGGGCTTGAAAAAGCTGGGGCTCTCCTCCCTAGAGAAAAATCAGGACTGGGGACCTCCAGCAGCTTGAACAGGGAAGGGGTAGGGAGGGGTGAGGAAGGGCATTCTGGGGAGGGCAGCCCCGAGAGGGGGACTCATGCTTCAAGGGCACCTGCCAACTGCTCCTGCCCTGTCAACGCTGGTCAGGGCAGATGCCTCTGGCCCGCCCCCCTGGTCCTCCCCAGCCTCCAGTCTCTCCTGAACTGCTGGGAGGAATATGGGTCCCATGCTGCCCCAATGCCGACAGCACAGCCCTGCGTTTGGATATGTGATGTCTTCTCTCTAAGCTTGAATTCACTGGCTCCCCCCTCACTCCTGGTCCCCTCTCTCCTCTGTCCCCACCTCGAGGAAGGGCACCAACACTCCCAGACCCCAAAGCCATCCATTGGTGCAGCAGCCTGGACCCCTCCCTCTCTGGCCCTTCTGTCCACCTGAACGCCTCTCCAGTCTGCGCCCAACACCCCCCCACCTCTCTCTGCTTCTAGTAACACCACACTGTTCACTGGCCCTGGCCACCCCCCACCCACCCATGCTGCTTCTCACCCTCCCCTCATGTCCCTCCTTTCTCCTTTAGTTTTCTTTTCCAGTGCCCTCGCCACCTGTCTTCACTTGGCCAACACTCACATGCTCTTCTTGACTCAATTTAGGTCTCATTTCTTCCAAGATACCTTCCCGGAATCCTCAAGCTAGACTAGACCCCTCCTCAGGGACTCCAAGGCATCTTGGCCGGATGCCTCTCTTGGACCCCTGACCACATGATGATGAGAGGATCCGTTTATAAGTCTGAGGTCCCCAAGGTCAAGGACCTAGACACATTTGTCTGTAGCCCCCAGATCCTAGCACATAGTAGGTGCTCAATAAATACTCTTGAAGCTGAAAGACTGAACCGCAGAATAGAAGGGATGGCCCATCTTGGGACCGTGGAGGGAGTTAGGGCTCCTGCTGCCCCCAGGTCCCATCTTTCCTTTAGTAACTGCTGCCTTGTTGTCCTCAGAGTTGGGGCTCCAGAGAGCCCCAGAGTGCTGTCACTGCTCTTCATTCTTAGTCATGCAGTTCTCAGCGGGACAGGGATGTGGCAGTTCCCAAACAAAGGACACCCTCCTGCTTTGTTAGGCCCGTGAGAGCAGAGGAAGTGGACATATCCCAGCCCCCAGCCTGCTCACTCTGCCTCGCCCTGAGCCTGAACAGGCTTCCTGGGAAGCGGGTGGTCAGTACATCCCAAGATCCTGACCTGGACTTGGCTCCCACCTCCCCCCACCCCATTTTAGCTGAATGGAGCCACAGTGCCTGGTGAGGCTGAGGGGACGGGTCCTGGTGGAGGAGAGATGGGGCAGAGGTGCATGCGAGGGTGGCCGAGCCTGGACCAGGGCCCAGGGTCCTGTTGCCCCCAGTCCCCTGCCGCCTCTCTGCCTTTGCCCATTCAATCCCTGAGGGCTGTTGTTCACACCCTAGTATCCAGGAGACGAGAGCCCTGAGGTCCCAGGTGTGTCAAGGGAATGGGGACACAGAGAAAGAAACCATTTCAGATGAGGAAGAAATGAGCAAAGAGACAGTGGACGCGGGGGTTAGGGGGAGAGTGAGGTCAGGGTGACCAGCTAGTCCCGGTTTGCCCAGGACTGGAGCGTTTTACATCTAGAAGTCCCCAGATACTCTTCAGTCCAGGGCAGTCGGGCGGGGATGGGTGACACCTGAGGTGGGGTGGGGACTGGAGGCAAGTGGGGGTCGGAAAGAGCAGTTGTCTGGGGTGAAGCTGCACAATCCTTCCCTTGGAGGCCCAGGAAGCCACACTGGGCTCCCTGCCCTTTCCAGACTCTGCAGAGAACGAAGCCCCTCCCTCACACCCGCGCCAAGGAGCTGCAGGAGGCCCCAGGCTACCCGCCAGGAGCAGGGGACCCCGTTCTGTCCTCTCCCACCACCTGTGGTCCCGTGTGTCCCCACAGGTGGCCTTACCTGTCTGGAGGACGCAGCTGCCACCTGGGAGATCTCAGGGAGCTGTGGCAGGCTGGCCGGAGGAGAGCGACCTTTGTCCCTCCCCCCCCACACCCCAGGAACTGCCTTCGCCATATAAGGGAAGACAGAGAGAGAGAGAGAGGATGGGTGAGGGGGTGGGGAGGCAGGTGCCCGCCAGGTCCCTGGGAGCCAGGAGCCCAGCGACCGCCTGACGCCCAGAGCCAAGGTGCCCCACCCTTGGCTCCCGAGCAGTTGCCCAGGGATGGGATGCGTTTCTGCCCAGGGCCCAGGCAGGATGGGATGCAGGTGGACAGCATCTGTCAGGAAAGATAGGGGCACCTGGACACTTCCTCCCTTCCACCCAGAGGAGCCGGCACTGCCGTCCTCCCTCCTTCCCTGGGGGAGCGGCCCTGGGGTGGGGGAGCCCTGGACCCAGGGATTCAGGGTCAGGTGTTCAGACTTAGGGCCCTTCCAGGACATATGGGACACTGGCTCCCCTAGAGGTCGCGCACTCAGAGGGGCACCGCGCTCTTCTTGCCTCCCTCTTCAGACGCGCTGGCTCCACCCGGAGTTTTTATGAGCCGCCATAAACCGTTGCCTTTGGACTCTGCTCTGCTGCTCTCTCCCAGGAGCCACAGCTTCCATTTCTGAACCTGATCCTGGGGGGCTTCTCACTCAGAAGGGGAAAGGAGCGCAGCCCCCTCAGGAAGCAGGTCTCACTCAGAGGTCGGCGTTGCCACAGACTCAGCACCCTGGGCAGCTGCCTCCGACCTCCACTGCTGCAGAAGTTCTCCTGTCGCCTCTGAACTGTGGTCCTTAGGAGCGTGCGCGGAAGTGGGCTGGGTGAGGGCAGCTGCTTCTTCTGACCACACCTTCCCAAGAGTTCTAGAGACCAAATGTACATTTGTGTGCACACGTGCGCGTGTGCATGCAGGTGTGTGTGTGAGCTCACGCACAGTTTGATAAGAGGAATAAACACACCGCAGGTGCTATTTTGTTTCTAAAAAAACAGGGCTTCCCTGGTGACGCAGTGGTTGAGAGTCCGCCTGCCAATGCAGGGGACACGGGTTCGTGCCCCGGTCCGGGAAGATCCCACAAGCCGCGAAGCGGCTGGACCCGTGAGCCACGACCGCTGAGCCTGCGCGTCCGGAAGCTGTGCTCCACGCGTCCAGAGAGGAGCCTGTGCTCCGGAACGGGAGAGGCCACAACAGTGAGAGGCCCGGGTACCGCAGAAAAACAAAACAAAACACATTTTTGTGTGAATAAAAAGTATATGTTCACTCAATTATACAGACAGGCAAAAAAGAAAGGAAAAACTCATTTATAATTCCACTACAGAGATAAATCTAGGTAATTTATTTTGGAGTATTTCTTTCAAGTTATTGCCCAGTACATATGCTGTGTGCGTACTATATGTATATAATATCTATCATCTATCAGTCTTCATATATATCCTTTTTACTGTGACATGTTACATGCTAATTGGCAGTGTCATTTTAATTGTCTCATGATAACCCATTAGATAGATAGCATAGCTTATGTAAGCAATAGCTCATTATTGGACTTTCGAATTATATCCAATTACTTGATACTACTAAGAATGCTGTGATAAGTATTCTTATTGCTAAATCTTTGCCAATAGATTGTATCCATTATTATTTATTTAGGATAAACTCCTAAAAGTGGGATTGCTGGGTCGAAGATGTGAATAGGCCAGTTGCCTTCCAGAAAAATCGCATTAATTTATAGTCGCACCAGCACTACAGGCATTTGCCTGTTTGCCCGGTACTGGACTCCAGCTTTTAAGAAAATTTCTGTCAGTTTGAATGTCCAAAAGAAAATTGTCTTTGTGTCGATTTATATTTCTTTGATTACCAGTGAGCTAGACCATTAAAAAATATATTTATTGGGGAACTCCCCGGCGGTCCAGTGGTTGGGACTTGGTGATTTCACTGCTGGGGCCGGGTTCAATGCCTGGTCAGGGAACTAAGATCCCGCAGGCCGAGTGATACAGCTTAAATATGTAAATACAGGCTATGTCTTCTGTGAATTTTTAACTGATTTGTTGGAGTTGTTTATATATTTAATGTATTAAGGTTGGTAACCTGCTTGCAATTTATGGTATAGTTTTCTCTAATTTATTGCTTGCCTTTTAACTTAGCCTTAGAATTTTGGGGTAGAACTTTTTTTTTTTGGCATGTGGGATCTTAGTTCCCCGACCAAGGATTGAACCAGGGATTGAACTCCACTCCCTGCAGTGCAGGCATGGAATCTCAACCACTGGACCACAAGGGAAGTCAGGAGAACATATGTTTTTAAAAATTATTTCCAATTTCTTAATTTTGATAAATGTCAAACATATAGAAAAGGAGAAATAATAGTATGGTAGTATAATAATAAACACCCATGGACTCAAGAATTAACATTTGCTATATATATATATTTGGAAGTTGCAGATATTATTATACTTCAGCTCAAAATATTTGTCATACATCTCTTAAGAAGTAGAACAATCTCCTTCATAACTGTAATACGATTTTTGCAACTGAGAACATTAACAATTATTTCTAATATCATCTTCCGTGAAATACATAATCAGATTTCTCCAGTTGTCCACAGGAGGACTGTAACACCTGGTTTCATTGATTCTTGATCAAACCAAGATCATGCATTTCCTTTGATTGTTATGTCTCTTCAGTATCTTTTAATCTAGAAGAGTCCTGCTACTTTTTTCTATGACATGGGCTTACCTGAGTCAAGGGCAGTGTCTTGTAGTGTTCACACCGGGATTTGTCTTTCTTTGTGTATTTTTTTTTAATTTATTTAATTAATTAATTTATTTTTGGCTGTGTTGGGTCTTCATTGCGGTGCGCGGGCTTCTCTTGTTGCGGAGCATGGGCTCTAGGTGCGCAGACTTCAGTAGTTGTGGCATGTGGGCTCAGTAGTTGTGGCGCACGGGCTTAGTTGCTCCGTGGCATGTGGGATCTTCCCAGACCAGGGCTCGAACCCATGTCCCCTGCATTGGCAGGCGGATCCTCAACCGCTGCGCCATCAGGGAAGCCCCTCTTTGTGTATTTTTAAATTTGTTTCTCTTCCTCCTGTATTTCCCACAAACTGCAAGTACCTCTAAAGGCTTGGTAGGTCCTGGTTAAACAAGTTTTTCAAGAATATGTGAAAAAGGACAGTGTTTCTCCAACTGTAATATCTTAAGAATCACTGGGGAATCTATTTGAAGTGCAGATTCTGATTCTATAGGTCTGGAGTGGGGCCTGAGACTCTGCATTACTATCAAGCTCCCAGATGGTGCTGATGTTCCATTCGGTGGACCACACTTTGAGCAGCGTGGTCAAAAGTGTTGCTGTGTACTTCACACTGTCTGGCATCAGCAGGTATATAATGTCAAGTTGTCTCAGCATATGAGTGATGGCGAAGTCTGATCCCTTGATTACGGTGGTAATTGCCAGATATTGCCACCTGAAAGGCACATTTCCTCCTTACAATTAGAGGTCATATTAGGGTAATCTTGGGGCAATTAGAAGTCATCTCCAGGCACTGGCGGAACAAAAGTTTCAGATTATTTACCACTTTTTACCTCTCCTTTTGTAATATTATTTTGTAATTACTTTGTTAATGTCTGTTTTTCCCACAGTGTCTGTTTTGCTCACTGCTGTATCCTAGTGCCTGGTACAGAGCAGGCATGCAATGACTGTTTGAAGGAAAGAAATGGAATTTGTGATTTCTATCTTTGATAATATATTTAGAAAGCTGTTTTTAATTTAAATCGATTTTTATTTTTAAAAACTAATAAATGTACCTGGTAAAATAATTCAAAATATAAAGATATATAATAAAACGTGTCCCTCTCATCTTAAATGACTCCCACCCAGTCCCCCAGCTCTGCTCCCCACAATTAGCCACAATTCCCATTTCTTGTGTACCCTATGGAAGTATACAAAATTATATATGTATATTTGTGTCTACTTTTATATTTCTCTTTAGTGGGAAAACACCATCACCATTGCTATGAATCTTGTTTTGTTTCATTGACTGGTTTACCTTGGCGATCATTCTATATCTGCTTGGATAGTTTCACCTCATTGTTTTTCATCACTATATAGTATTCTCTGGTATAGATACAGCGGCATTTATTTAACTAGTCCCTTATTCTTGGACACTGAAGTTATTTCAAGTGCTTTGCTATTACCAACAAGGATGAAATTAATACACATATGCATACAAAGTTATATGCATATACATTTTATCTACCACATAAATTCCTAAAAGTGCAAAAAATGCTGCCTGTTCCTTCTGTTCTCTGTGTGCGTAACAAGCAAATAGTGAATAACTGAGCCCCACATCAGGCTCAGTGAGAGACATTCTCACAGCTGAAGTTTCCAAAGCCAGAAGTCAGGTTGCCTTCCTCCCTCCCCTCCACCCGTGCTCCCAGAGCCAACCAGCCACAGCTTCCTGCCAAGTTCATCTCCTATGTCACATCCATCGCTTCGTCCTTCTCTCTTCATTCTGCCTCAGCTTCAGTTCTGGTCTTCATCGTCTGTCTTCAGAACCACGGCTGTGGTCTCCCCTCAGGGAGAGTCTTATGTCCCCATACCCCTGATTTAGCTTTCAACGCGCAGCTGCCAGGTTTGAGTCGGCCCCTCTCTTGTTCAGTGTCCCCCAGTGTCCCTCAATGGCACCCAAGGCCCGCAATGCAAAGGCCACTCCCTCGGTCTGCCTACAGATCTTCGATACCTCCCTCCCGCTTTCTGCGGCGTCATTTCCCATCCTTCCCCCCACTGTGTGCAATTCCAAAATTGTCACTTCCCACTCTCCCTACTGTGGCCCACCTGAAGCTCTGGCTTCCTTTCCTGGTGTACCTCCACTCACAGACCACCTTCACCCGAACCTCTCTCCTTCCCAAATCCTCTGAGCCTCACTCCCGCGGGAAGGATTTCCAGTCCCCCCCCATGGCCGCCGCAGAGGGGCTAGGTGTCCCCTGTGCCCCCTGCCCTCCGTGTTATCTCTTGCACTGCATTTGCAGCCTTTCAGGGTTGGACAGGCCGTTCAGGTGTCTTTCTCCACACTAAGGTGTGAGTTCCTTGAGAGCGGCGGCACAGCCTAGTGATGGCATGTCCCCCGGTCCTGGCACTGTGCCTGGTACAAAGTAAGCTCTGATACACGCGGCTGTGTTGAACTCTGTGGGTGAAGTGTGTGGGGTGCGGGACGGGGGAAGGCTGGCTGTGGTCTCGTTCAGAGTTGGAAGCTGTGGCGACTCTCTGGTGGGATGCAAATCTGGAGGGACTAGTGTTTGCATGGAGAGCAGGAAATAGTGCAGGACCCCAAGCAGGGTCAGGGCAGAGGCAGGGCGGACTCTGTATTCACCCTGCCAAGGGCTCCGGGGCTTCTGCTCAGACTGGAACTGGAGCTGATGGCACTGAGCGAGGGTACTGCGGCTTCTCTTCCCAGGTGGATGCTTCGTGACACTTTCCTGCCAGGGAAAAGCAGCGGGGAGCGGGCAGTATCACACTGCAGATCCCCTCAGAGACTTGGGGGGCAGATCAGCATCTGAGGCACCAGCAGGCAGCCTTGAGGCTGGATCCACAAGGTAAGGGTGTGAGGGGGTGTGAGGGGTAGGGGAGGTGGAGCTGCGGGAACAGGGATCACCTTTGGGAGGGGCAGACCTCCCTTCCCCGCAGTGGGTTTGTTCGGGCGGGCGGGATGGAGCCAGAAGCTACCCACTCCCGGTAGAGGGGGGAATGAAGCCTGCCCTCATCTTTCCAGCCACGGGCGGGGTGGGGGAGAGGGCTGGGTGTGTGCGCCCAGAGGGCGGGCAGCGGAGGCCCGGGGCTGGGGACCCCGGGCGTCCGCGAGGAGAGAGGCCTCTAGCGGCCACCGCGGGAAGCAGGAGAGGGCGGGCCGGGAAGGCACTTCCTGCCAGGGCCTGGGGCTGCCCAGTTTTGCAAAGGAAGTGCTGCCAGGGCCGGAGGGGCGGAGGCAGGAAGTGGGCCAGAGGCTCGTGCGAGGGTGCGGCCGGCGGGTAGTGAGAGGCCGCGGTCGGAGTGGGTGCGGAGGTGAACGAGACCGAGCCCGCGATCCCACCCATCCTCCCCAGAGCCCCAGACGCCTCAGCCTGCCAGCACGTCTGGCGGCGCGGCTCAGCCCGCGACGCCTCGGCCGCCCGCACGCGGCCTGGATCAACCACGTTCTAAGTTCTTCCGTTTGGAGCTGAACTTGGCTTCCCTCTAACTCGTCCCGCACCCCACCTCCCCACTCTGGGGCCTCATGAGCCCTTCCCCTCCGCTCCAGAGCGGAGACCACACCCCTCCCGTCTCCGAATACCTTCCAGGGGCCTCTCCTAGGGACGCATTTCAGCTTGCTTTAGAGCTAATAATATTGAGTCCTCCCTGCGCAGGCGTTTAATCAATTCTGTAGAGGGCCTGTCTCCATTCTGCAGATTAGATAACTGAGGCCAAGAGGTAGAATTAAATGGCACAGCCGGATGCACTCAGATCCATTCAAAGTTCGCACTTTCATTGAAGCCCCAGGGGGCTTAGGGCAGCCCTTCCCTCCACTACTACTGCCGTCGCTCCTAAGGGTTTGCTGAAGCGAGGTGTGGCTTCATGGGACTCCCCGCACATCAACGCCCCCCCCCCGCAATAACCACAGAGTCAGGATAGGGGGGTCTGGCTTTCTTTTTAGTTCTCATCACTTTGGGGCTCTCCGTTACAGAGAAGGCACTTAGATGGGAAGGTCACCTGATTCAGACCAACCCTGTCCTCCCTCCCACCCCCAGCTCTCTGGGGTGGGGGGGAAGGGTAACGACATCTCCACCTGACATCCCCCTTGGCACTGGTATGTGGGTCCCCTTAACCGACAGGCCCTGGGGAGAGCCCAAGGCCTTGACCTCCAGACCCAGCATTTGGGGGAGGGGTTCCAGACAAAGGACTCAGAGCTGGAAGGCAGCATGTCCTGGGAGCTGCCCCCAGCCAGCAGGGCGCGAGGCAGAGGGCTGCAGGGGTGGGTTGGCACAGGGGAGGGGGACAGCTTGGCCAGGCTTCCTGGAGCCCCCCAAACTCTGCAAGAAGGGTCCCACCTCCTACAGATCCCCTAAAGGCACCGGTGAAGTATGGGGTGGGTAGGGGAGGCACCCCTTAGGCGGTGTAGAGACCCACACACGCACACGCCGTGGTGGGCCTAGCATAGCGCTGGGCACAGAGAAGGTGGTCAACAAATGTGTTTTGAATGTATGAATAAACGGAGCTGAAAAGGGTGTGAGGGACAAAGGACAGGGCCTGGGGCCCTTTGGCCCAGCCTGTTTCATTCAGAAAATAGCAGTTTAAAAAATGTAGAAATCCTTTCCCTCCTCCCCCCAGTTTATGGGTCCAGGAAAGGGGTGAGGGAAGGGTGTCTCCACCCCAACCCTTCCCTCTCCCCTTCCCCTAAAAATCTATATACACATATACATATTTATACGGCACCGCAAAGGGATCCTGCCTATGCCTCCACACTCGGAGCTGGGGCACCAAACCCCAGGGCCTTGGGGTGGTCAAGGCAAAGGTGAGAGGTTGGAGCTTGGGCCGTGTGGGAAGCAGCCCTCAGGTGCTGATGAGCCCAGAGAAGCTGGATTCTAGGGTCTTGAAGGACAGACCCCTGCTCCCTTTATAAGTGGTAACAGATCTTCTATCCTCCCCGCCCTCCTAGGCAGAGATTGGTGGAGGCTATAGCAGTCCCAAGGTAGGAGGTGGGGAGACTGGGTCCTCCCCCACCAGCCTAGATTGCTGCAACCTGATGGCTGTTCCAGGCAGAGCTGACCCGGATCGTGGCCCTGGGAAAATTGGGCTGAGAAGACGGCTCTATGCAAGGCACTTGGTGTCCACTGTTCCCAGGCTGGGGGCCCAAGGCGTGGGGCAGCAAAACTCTGCCCCTCCCCCAGGCAGAACTGGAAGGGCCCGAGGGACCCAATTTGGCAGCAAAGAAACATGGCCATGCAGAGAGAGAGAGAGAGAGAGAGAGAGAGAGAGAGAAAGGAGGGAGGCGGCACGCAGGGCCCCCCAGGTCCCCCCAAGAAGGAGGAGGTTCTAAGGCACTGACACAGGGACCCGGGGACTCGGC
The DNA here is from genome assembly GCF_949774975.1 of Lagenorhynchus albirostris. Classification (NCBI taxonomy): domain Eukaryota; kingdom Metazoa; phylum Chordata; class Mammalia; order Artiodactyla; family Delphinidae; genus Lagenorhynchus; species Lagenorhynchus albirostris. The sequence continues at coordinate 19,290,110 of NC_083100.1, forward strand.
GCCCTCGGTGCAGCCTGCCGCCCCCTGCACAGCCTGGCCGGGCTGGCGGGGGAGACGCCCACTTCCCCGTGGCGCTGAGTTTTCTTTAGGAAGAGTCCGCGTGTGAGGGGTGAGGGTGAGGTCGGGGGCAGGTCCTGGCCCCGTGGCGCCTCACTAGCTGCCGGGCCGAGGCTGCCTGAGCACTGAGTACACGTCATCCACACGGCTGAGCTGCTCGAAGAAGGGCAGGAGGTCGTGGAGCTCCGTGTCACTCATGTTGTCAAACCACGAGGCCACCGGTACCTGAGCAGATGGGTGTAGGGCGGTGAGGGCCACCTCCTGGAAGCCCCTTACCCAGTCCTCAGACATTCTGACGGCAGCCCCAGTGAGTCACATTTACACACAGGTCAGAGCAGAGGTTCCACGAGACCATACTTAACCTTACCATGTGCTAAGCACTCTGATATTTTCAGTTCTATTTCATTTTTTAAAAGAATCCCAACTAAGACACACTAAATTATTTCTGTGTTCCACTAACAGCTCACGACTGGCGGTATGAAAAATGGAAACTGCTCCAGTGTCCAGCAGGGACCCGAGCCCATGGCAGGTGCCCTGTATCTGCAGGGAGAATGGGCTGAGTGACTAACACAGAACAGGGAGCAGCAGTGAGTGGACCAGGCGGGTGGGCAGCAGGCATGGGTCACTGAGGAAAGAGGGAGGAATGGGAGGGCACCAGACCCCAGCAGGGGCCCCCATCCCCACCCTGCCCGGCACTTACGGCGTTATCTGGATGGAAGACATAGGAGGCGGGTGAGTTGTCCAGGATGAGCACCCGCCGAAGGTCTCGGCCCAGCCGGCTCAGGTCCTTCACGTAGTTCCCCCGGTGGAAGACACATGACTCACGAAACAGCCGCGCCCGGAAGGCCCCCCACTTGTCCAGCAGGTCAGCTACTGGGTCTGCGTACTGGGGGGCAGGAGGTGGGTCATCCAGGGCCAAGAGCGACCCAGAGGTCACTGCCCAGAGGTCGTGCGCTGGAGGCAGATAGGAAGCAGAGATGCCCCAGGAGGCCTTCGGAGCGTGGAGGGCTCACCTTGGCAAGGCTGGCGGTGAACAGCACACATTCGAACAGCTCACCCATCCGCTGCAGGAACTCGTCGACGTGGGGCCGCTTCAGCACATAGACCTGGGGGGTGGGCCAGTGAGGGGACTGCTGGCCCAGAGGCCTGGGTGGGGTGGGGCGGCCGGGGGCTGGGAGGGAGTGGGTGGAGGAGGCACAGGAGGGAGGCTGGTCCCATGGCCTGTGGGCTCCACTCAGCCAGCCGGTGCAACCACCACTGGGGAAGACACCCACCCATCCAGAAGAGTATCAAAATGAACCTCCAACTCCTGGTTTCGGGCCCTGCCTCAAAGGGCATCACTAATTCCTAGCCCCTTCCTCCACCATGGCCTCAGCCAGATGTAGGGGCCTGGGGGCAACCCCCTCACCCCAGAGCTGCAGAGCACCGGCCCCCGAGCCAAGTAATGGAGAACAGGCTGGACAGCACACAACCTATCCTGAATTACTTGAACTGGGTCCCGGGCAGGGTGGGGCGAGGGGGCACCGAAGAGGACCCCGACTCCCTGCAGGCCTTGGAGTCGGGCCAAGTCCCTGAGGGTCCGTGTGACCTTAGGCAAGTCTCACACCCTCTCTGGGCCTCTGACATTCCACATCTATGAGTCCCATCTGGGACTCTCAGGATTGGTGGGAAGAGCCTGGGGTCTGGAAGACAGATGCCAAGCCTACCACCTCCCCCCACACCCGGCCCCTCACCTGGTGGACCACCCCATCAATCTCCACAGGGATGATGAAGTCGGCATTGTTCACTGGCTGTGAGGGGGGAAAAGAGCTGCTGGAGCTGGGGCGAGGCCCGCCGAGACCGCCTCCCAGACCAGGGCAGACTCCCTTAGAGACCCGGGGCTGAGGGCTGCTGGGCAGGGCCCACCTTGAAGGAGCTGTGCACCAGGGTCTCGTCCAGGTCGATGACTACGCAGATCTTGTCCGAGTCCTGGGCCTTGGCCTCGGGGAGCAGGTACTGGACTGGGGTCTGCTGTGGGGACGGGCAGGGCTGGCTGCGGCACCTCTCTCAAGCCCCAGTCATTTCTCCTCCACGTGTCTTCCCTCCCCCAGCCCTCTACCTGGCGAGCCACAAGGACAGTGGGAGAGACCAACCCCTTCCCAGCTTTGCCCCTGCCAACTCTGGAGCCTGGGGTAGGCCGCCTGGCTCTCTGGGCTTCACTTCCTGACCTGGGAAACCAAGGCAGAGGAAAGCTTCCACTTCTGAAGGGGAAATTCAGAATTCCCGTGGTTGGGGGGCCCTCCCCTGGGAGGCAGTCTTGGGGCATTCAGGGCTGGGAAGGCCTGGGAGGGTGGAGGGCTTGGTGGGGGGACAGGGGGGCTCCACCCTCCTTCCAGGGTCTATGAGCAGGTCATGAAGAGCCCCCTCCCCCTAAACCCCCTGAGGGCTGAGCCCAGGTGCCCCTGAAGCGCCCTCCTGGCCATCACACACCTTGGGGACAGCACCGTTCTCCTCCACGAGCAGGGGCGCCCCACTGTGGGCAGGCAGGGCCTCCCCATCATCCCGGCAGACGCAGCAGAACAGTGAGTGGAGGAGGCCCCGACTCCGGGGCTTCTGAGAAGCCGCAGACTTCTGGTCACCTGAAGCAGGGAGGCCCAAGGTGGGGGAAGGCACGCTGACTGGCCTGCAGAGGTGGGCACGTGTGCCCAGGCACGAACCCCTGGGCTGAGAGGCTCTGGCCGTGCTGCCTTCATTGAGGGAGACACACGAAAGTGGCATCCAGACAGTCTTGGCTCCAGGCCACCCCTCCGCTCCCCACAAGTCCTTCTAGTGTGGGTACAAAGTTACCCACATTAGGGAGTGGGCTGGCTGGAGGCGGGGACTGAAGGTGTTTTCTCTTCCTAACAGCCTCCATCGCTGCTGGGGGATCAGCCCACTGGGGGCACCTCCTGGCACACCCTGTACCTGAGCAGCCCCTATTCAGTAGGGCCCCTGCCAGAGAGGGTTGAGGCCTGGGGCCCTGGGGCCCACTCCTGCTCTCCTTCCCCTCCTTCCATCCTCTCCGCCTCCAGAGGTGCAAAGTCCTCCCTGAGGCTGGGCCCAGAGACAGGGGGTGGGTGCCTGGGGCCAGTGTCCTGCCGCCATCTGCTGGCCCCTCCTCCTCCGCCCCCGCCCGGACCTCCAACTTAGGTCCCGCTGATAGACGGCCCGCCCTCCAACATCCCCTCCACCCGGCCCGGGCAGAGCTAGGCCCGGGCCACAGGTGCGAATACCTGGAGGGACTTCCTAGCCTCTTAAGTCAACACCGGGACAAGGAAGGGCAGACCCCCGGCCCAGACCCGTCAAGCCCCGGGGTGCCCGGCCGAGGCCGGCGGCATCTCGAGTCGGTGCGTGTGCGCTCAGACCCGGCGCCCACCGGCCTGCAGCCGGGGCTCCGAGTACCCGGTCTGACGCGGGTCTCCCCGCGGGCGCGCTGGCGATCCTTAAAAGTGGTTGTCCCTCTCTGCGTCTCCGAGAGGCTCGGCGCCTCCACAAGTGACGCGAAAGTTTGTGAAGAACGTGGCTGTGTGGTAGCGGGAGATCCTTCCAACCCTCCCCAGCCCGCTGTCACCTCTGCGCCCCCTCCCTTGACCCGACCAGACCGCGGCCCAGAGGGGGCGGAGTCTCAGCTGGTGGCCTGAAGGCGCCCTCTTCAACCCCCCCATCTCCCAGCCCCACTGGCGCCAATGGGGGGGAGGGGGCGACTCCCGGGCATCGCGCACAGCCAGTCCGGGAAACCCGGAGGGCGCCCCTTCTCTACCCCTGCCTCAGTTTCCCCACCTCGAGCAGACAGGAGCGCCCAAAAGGGGGCAGGCCCCGCCCCGCGTCTCTGAGCCTCTGCGAGTTCAAACTCTCAACCAGCTCCCCCTCCGGTTGGAAGCTTCGGGCCCCGCCGAGTCGGGAGCCTGGGGCGGCAGCGGCGGCTGCCCTGGGGAGGGTCGCGGCCCCCTCTTCCTCCCCGCAGCGCCCGGATTGCGGGTCCCTCCGCGCGCCCCAATACCTTTGCTCCGTAGCGGGCTCCGCGCTTCCTCCTTGCTGATCTGAGTAATGACGGCCGAGCTGTCCATGGGGCCGGGCGCGCTCCGCTCCGGCCGGACTCTGGCCCGGGCGCCCGGCCTCCCCCCCGGCTCGGGCCGGAATCGGGGCGCGGGGGGGAGGGGAGGGGTGGGAGGGAGGGATCCCCGCGAGCTTCGGAGGGGAGGGGAGCCAGGTTCTTAGGGGGAGGGGGAGGGAGGGGGCGCGGAGGAAACTTTGTTACAACATGGAGTTTCCTCCCCGCGAGGCGGATGCAAACATGGAACCCGGGCGCCGTTTCAAGGCTCCCCCTTAAAAGGGCAACGGTTTCGACGTGACCTGGACTTGGCCGGGGCTTTCATCACTTCTGGGGCCGGCGCGGCTTGGCGGGCTAGGAGGCGGGCCCGGCCGGGTTCCTGCCGCACTCCAGGGGGCGTCGCCTCCCTTCCTGCCGCCCGCCCGCCTGCGGGGCCGAGCCTCTGCGGCTGCGTGGCAGGGCCGGCACCCGGCCCACCATTCTCCGGCGCTGGGCGGCCAGGGGACAGGGCCCGCCCGGAGCGCCCACGCCCGGGAGTGCCCCGAGGGCGGCGCGGCTCCACCTCTGCACATTCCGAGGGTCGGGGGCTGGCAGCTTCTCGGTTTCCTCATCTGGGAAATAGGGTAACACCGTCTAGTCTGTAAAATGGGTCTCTCCGGTGGTCTAGGGGCCATCTCGCAGGGAAGTCGTGAGCGTGCAAAGACTCTTTGCTACCTTCAAACGTCTGTGCAGATCCACATAATTAGGCTCTTAACCGGACCAAGACTGTCACCACCTACCGCAGTCTCGGGCCCCTTCCCCTAAACCCGGAGTTGTAGGGCGTGGAAATTCCAACTGTCTGCCCCGGGATGCCCCCTGCCGACCTCTCCCAACCGCCTCACCTGGCGCCCGGCCACGTCCACTCCAGCCACCTGGCTTTCTCGCCAGAAGCCTAGCGCCTCCACGCCTCAGGGCCTTTGTACCTGCTGTTCTCCCGGCCTGGAATGCGCCTCCTTCGACTTCTCACAGCCAAATCCCACCGACCTCGAAGAAATGACACCCCCTCCAAGAGGCTTTTCTAGGCCCCTCCCCTACTCCCTACGCCGGCCACGATGTGACTGTTGGGCAGGGGGGAAAATCAAGCGGCGGCTACACACAGTGGGGCCCCCATCCCTTTGGGCTCAATGCCCAACCGTGGGGACCACACCGTCAACTGGAGGACCTTGAACACCCGCTCCACCCGGGTCTGTGCAGACACACCGGCGGGCGCGGGGCCCGCGTTTCCACGCAGATTCTTCACGAGGGAAACTCCCGTGTGATGCACGGTGAGGTTTGCGGGTGGTTTTTTTTTTTCCTGTTTATTAAGTTCCTTCCATTTGCCGTTACTATTTTGTGTTCACGTTTTAAAAATATTCATAACGCCAAGCCTTGACAAACACGCCTCAGCATTTCCTTCCCCCGCCGGGCGGGGCGGGGCGGGGCTGGCGCGTCCAGTCCCGTCCGGCCGCAGGGTGCTTACGCGGCGCACGTCCTCCAGGCCGGGCGGAGGGGGGAGCCGGGGAGCGAGAGGCCCCGCGAGGGGAGCGGCGCTCGCCCAAAGGCGCGCCAGCTTCGGGGCTGGGCAGCAGGGCGAGGAGGAGGTGGTCAGAGGCTGTGAATCCTGTGGACTCCACGACCCCCCCTTCTGCTCTTGGGTTAGCCAAAAAGTTTGTTCGGGTTTTTCCGGAACATCTTACTACGCCGCCGGCCGGCTGCCATCATTGCATTTAATCACGATAATCGCCAACTTGTGGCGAGCGCTTAGTCTGGGTCCCGCTTTGGCTGCGCCTCTCATCTCATTTACTTCTCAGAACAATCCGTTTTTTAACCCATTTTACAGATAAAGAAACTGAGTCCCGACGAGGTAGCGACTCGACCAGCCCTCCGGCGGGGGCAGAGGTTGGATTCCTGTCGCCGCGCCGAACCCCCTCCCCTTCGGTACGGCCCGGGGGCGGGGCCTCGGCATTCTCTCCGGATGCTCAGCCGGCGCCGACCCCAAAAGGAAATGTGCGGCGGAGAGCTGAGTGAACCCCGGGCCTCGCCCCTGGCCTGAGCAGGGCGGCTCGCTTTCCACTCCCTTCGTCTTTCCCTCTGTGAAGGCTGGAACCTGGCCGACTGTGCCACTGAGGGTCAGGGGAGCTAACGCGGGGATAGGGCACTGGGCACAGGGCACTGGGCAGCACTGCTGCCCCCCTCCCGTCGCTATTCCCTTCACCTCCTACTCCTACCCCCCCCTCACCCTCCATCGTCTCCTCCGAGCCTTCGCTGGTGCGGGTCTCCTCCCAGCGAGACCTGCCCTCTTCTCACGCTCAGCGGTGCACTTTCCGCCGGGGCGGAGTGGATGCGGAGTGAGCCCAGACGCCCGTGCAGTGCGGGGGTCTGGGGTCTGTGGGGACAGTAAGGTGGGGCGGGTTCTTTGGGTTTCCTCAGGAAGGAGGGGAGTCCACACCCAGCTGCTCTCCCTCTACCCTCTCTACTACAGCAGGTGGGGGGGTCGCCGTACCCGCATAGTTTATTTTTATCTGTTTCATAGGTTTGCGCCCCAGGACGGATAAAGTCATGGGGACTGTGAGTCGAGAAACACTAGGACTCAGCCGGGGTCGGTCTGGCAATTATGGACAAGTGTCTTGTTCATCCAGCACCTCAGCTTCCTTCTCTGCCAAATAGGGTTGGTAAGGGTCCAACCCAGGCAAGTGGGTAGGGGGAATGCCGAGCAGAAAGGCCGGATGCCCTCCTCCCAGGCTCCGAGACACACCGTGGTGCACATTCCGACAGAGCGGGGTGGATGCGGAGTGAGTCAGGACGCCTGTGCAGTGCCGGGTCTGGGGTGTCTGTGGGGATGGAGTTGTGGGTGGAAGCTTCTGGGGAGAGTAAAGGTGTCAGGCCACTCCCAGCCTGAGGGGCTGATGAAGCATCTAGTTAGATCTGAACCTGGGGGCTGGGAGGACCAGAGCTACTGGGGAGGGAGCAGCCCTTTTGGAGGCGTCCCTGTCTGGATATGACTGACCTTGGCCTGACTTCATCGCTAACGCCTTACCCAGGCCCAGAGCAACCCTTAGCTGGCCCTTTGGTCCCCTCCCCTCCTCACCTTCCTTTACCCCAAGTTCTAAGCTCCAGACTTGCCTATTGGTATGACCAGCCCGCCCGTTCTTCTGGGGAACTCCCAACAAGGTTGCAAGTCTCTAGCTTTTGCATACACTGACCCCCCCACCCCAACTCCCGGCATGCTCATCTCTCCCTTGATTGCTCTCCCTATGTCTATTCAGCTTTCAAAATATTGTCCCGGAGTTTATCTTCTGTGGGCCTTGCCTCATCGGTTGCAGGTGTGCCTGACGCACACTTCGGATCGTCAGTGTTTTGGTGTCATTTACTTAGGTTCCCCCCAACCCAGTGTGAGCTCCTAGAGAGCTGACATCTTTAATTCGAGACTGTGCCTCCCTTCCCCAGGTCTAGCACAGGGCTGGCGCCCAACTAATGCCTACAGAATTGACCAGAGGGGTGGGCAGGGGGTACAGCTGGGGTCACCTCAGGGAAGCAAAAAAGGGGTCTCCCGTTTCTCCGCTACCTGGCCCCCATTCATCCTCTCTTTCAGTTCGCAGGGGCCCCATCTTCTCCAGGGACAAGCCGGGAGAAGGAGGTTGGGCGGCGTTCTAGCCCAGGTACCTCTCCACCGTTGCTCGGGTGAGCCAGACCTGTCCCATCCCGTCCCTCTTAGAGGGCCCCACTTGTTTCGTTGCCCTTTTAAGAAAGAGGAAATTCTTCTCATAAACAAGCGCCTCAACCGGAGCGCGGAGCCCAGCTGCCTTCCCCGCCGCATCCCCGGGAAATCGGGGGTGCTTCCAGGCACAGCGCCCACTCCAAGCTCAATCTAGGGGAAAGGGCTGGCGGCCCCTCATCGCCGACGCTCGCCACAGCTCAGGGGCTGGGGTCCAAGGGACGGGAAGAGGCAGGAGGGACTTGGGGGAGCCTAGAAACAGCCCAGGGAGCGTCTGTAAAGTGCAGCCCCTTCAAGGGGCGAAAGGGCGCCGGGCCGCTCCCTGCGGCCGAGGGGGTTCCCCGCCCACAGAGCTCACCCCACCTTCCCGCCTGGGCGGATTCCGAGGCCCCCGGGCGCGAAGCCCGAGTGACAGCCTCCTCCTCTTTGGAGGCGGGGAGTACCGGCGCTCGGGATCGTCCCTGTCCCTAGGGGGAGCTGGGAGTCAACGCCCAGGGAGCGTTAACTGCGCGGCTTGGGAGTCCCGGTCGCCTGGTCCCCTGGGGAGATGGCAAAGGAATTGGGCCTGAGAGGCACCGACTCTTGGGTTCCTTAGGACTTGGCGCCCTAAGAGGGGAGAACCGCGCTTCTGTTTTCCTGCCTGGAAAAGGGGTTTCAGGTGGAACAGAAAGGCTGAGGCCACTCCAGCGAGAGTGGGAGCGAGGCAGACCTTCGGGGAGGGGGACTATTCTTGATGGTTCAGGGATTTTGTGCTTTCCTGTTTCCATTTCCCTGCTCTTTTGGATAAGAAGTGAATTAGCATTTATTTATCGTTTTCAGACTCTATTTTTAAAGTACCAGTTTGGAGCCTGTGTCCCACCCCCAATTGGGTTGGTCTGTCAGGTTACTCCTATAGGTGCTCAATAAATACTTTAGGAATGATTTTTTTTTTTTAAGTCTCAAGTGCCAGGCTCTGTGTTAAAGTGCTTTATTTACCTCCGCTGCAAGGTTGGTGTCCCCATTTTATAGTTGAGAACACTGAGATCCGGAGGTTAATCACTTGTCCAAACTAGGAGACAGCAGGTCCCTACGGAACCAGGGGAACCAGGGTTGGCCTGCTTCCAGAACTCCATCTTGCTGCCTCCACACACCGCCCCCGACCCCCACTGGTCCAGCAGGCCAGTCTGCCCCACTTGTTACACCCTCGGCCATGCCCTGGGTGGGAGCTCATCCAGAGGTCTTCTCCTGATCCTCTTCAGGAAGCCCATACAGAAAGTGTTGGTGGGAACCGTGGGCCAGAAGGGTGGCTCCATGGGTGATGAGACAGGTCCAGGTCTGGAGGAGGGGTGACCATGAGTAGGGGAGAGGACAAGACCTTTGGGGAAGCCCCAGTGCATCCCCCCACTAAGCCCTCCATCTGTTGTCTCTTCTCCTTGCCTCCCCCATCCCCAAGGCGCCCGTGGACCCAACAGTACCAGGTAGGTGGTGAGGCCCAGGTAGACTGCGGCCAGCAGTGCCACAAGGCTGAAGTAGGCAGGGTGGGGTAGGCTGGGCAAGTAGCTGACCACAAAGTAGAGGTTAATGGCACAGATGAGCACCATGATGGAAGAAGTGAAGGCCTTGCTCACCCTTGGGAACGAGAGGGAGGCTCAGGATTGGCTGCATCTCCTCCAGTGCCCACAGCCAGCCTGGAGCTAAGGTGGGGGGTGGATACACAAAGCCAGCTTCCCAGGGCTGTGGGCCCTGGGGCAGACCCCTGGCCAACTTCTGCCTCCTGGGCCCTCCAGGCACCACACTGGCAGGATTTGGCAAAAGCAGAGTCTGAGGTGAGGGGGAGGAGCTCAAGCTCTAGAAACAGCCCCTGGCCCAGGATTCCAGTCCTGGCTCCTCCACTTGCTAGCTAGCTGTGTGACCTTCGGCAAGTTTCTTAACCTCTCTGACCTTATCTGGGTAGTGGGAATAATGGGACTTCCTACCTCTTGGTGGTTGTGAGGATCAAGTGTGGTAATGTAAGTCCAGTGCTGGGGTTGTGGAGTACTCACAGGCCATTGGTAAACTCCTGCATCAGGGCGGGCATGCTGGTGAACGTGAGGATGGGCAGCACAGCGAAGGGAAGCTGGGGAGAATCGGGAGGAGGGGGCTGAGGGACCCTGCCCTTAGAATACAGTAAGGAGGGGAGGAGCAGGCCGGGGCTCCAGTCACCCTCTGCCTCACTGTGCAGCCTTGGGAAAGTCTCCTAACCACTCTGGGCCTCAATTTCTCCACCTCTCTGCCTTCCAAGGTTGTAGGGGTGTTTGGGGGCTCTGGCCCCAGGCTGCCTGAGCTTGTATCCCAGCTGTGCCACTGGTCACTTAACTGCACGCATCAGTTTTCCCATCTGCAAAATGGGGATAGTGGTGGTTCCTACCCCCTGGGGTGGCTGTGGAGAGTACATGAGGCTTGTAGATAAGGTGTGTTTAGAATAGCGCCTGGGACGCAGGGGAGGCTCTGTAGGGGGATTGCTGTGGTTCCTGTTTGGCTCCCCAGCGGGAAGGAGGTGATAGGGCCCGCAGGCTCACCAGCAGGCTCTGCAGCACGTTGAGCAGGTCGTTGAGGCCTGACAGGTCCCGCAGGTCCCTGAAGACTGCCACGAGCACGGTGGGCAGGATGGCACAGGAGCGAGTGAGCAGGACTCGGGCGAAGCGTGACCACCGCAGCTTCAGGAAGCCCTGGGGGGTGGGGTGGGCACCTTGGTGGCGGGGTGCAGGACTGTGTTCCAAGGGAGGGACCCTCTATCCTCCCTCAGCCCATCTCATGCCTGGAGGAACACTCTGTTTCTCCATCTTTGAAATGGGGGCAGCTCTGTCCATAGTTGGTGGTGAGGGGATAGATGGGGGGAAATTAGGGGGGGTTCCCCTCCCACAGCTGATTGCTGAAGACTAAACCGTGTTGGAGAAAAGGCTTCTATTAGTTCTGGGTTTGCAGTTTCGGGCCTCATCTCGCTGAATCTCAGTTTTCTCATCTGTAAAATGGGGCTTATAAGGGCACCCGTTGGGCTGCCTTAAGGATCAAGGAAGCGGATGTCCGAGCCCCGAGTAGTGTGCCTTGCCCTCAGTCCCCTGCCCGCCCCGGCCCGCCGCAGCCCCACCTCCATCACAAACTGTCCCGCGTAGGTGCCGGTCATGGTGGAGCTCTGCCCGGCGGCCAGCAGACCCACCGCCCAGATGTAGAGGGCTGCGGGGCCAAAGAGGCAGCCCAGGATCACGCCCTGGAGGGAGGGGTGTGGTCAGAGCCATGGGTCCGCCCCTTCTCGCGCAGACGCTACCTCCGAGGTGGGCGTGACGAGGAGCCCAGCTGGATCGAAACCTTCCATACCCGCCCTGCCTCGCGCTTACTCCTTGGTAAATGTCCACCGCCACTGTAAGGTTGTTCATGGGGAAGATCTTGGCGTAGTCGTGGAGGCTGCTGTTAGCACAGACGTTGAACTGCGGGCACCGGGCAGTAGGAAGGAGATGTGAAGCGCACACTCAATGTTGGAAAATCAGACCTCCAAGCCTTGACCAAGGATTGAAAACTAGTGGCCCGCGGGCTGAATCCAGCCAGACATATTTTGTGTGACTAACAAATTTTTTTTTTCTTTAGTGTGAATTGGTTGACATTTACAATTGAGAAGATTTAACATGAGACCCTGGTTTCCAGCTGCTCTTGGATTATAAGAGCTGGCATTACCACAGAGAGACAATTGGCCGGCGGGGACTCAGGCTGCCCCACAGGCCCTTCTCCCTTACCTGGGACCCCCTTCCCACAGCTCTGTGACTCGGCTGGTCTCGAAGGCAATGTGTGACTATGGTTTGCCGTCCTATTTAGACCTCTCTCCTTATGCTAAGGAGCAGAGACCCAGGGAGGGCTATGACCTCACAAGGTCACACAGCAAGGCAGTGGCAGTGCCCATGTCCCCGGAGGCTTGGCCAGTCTGTCCCATCCCCACCCCACCCCGTCAGCGTTCAGTAAGCGCGCAACACTGGCTAGCAGTTGTCAGAGCCTTGGGACAGAGACTCACTCAAAAACTGAGACAGGCAGAGTCCCAGATCCCAGAGAGCCAGGGAGGAGCTGGCCGGCTCCTTCGCCTTCAGAGCCCGCTCAAATGTCACCTCCTCCAAGAGGCCTCTCCTGACCACCTGGCCTAATGTAGTAGTCCCTCCCTCACCACACCCCCAATTATGTTTCATCACCCCCTTTATTTCCTTCACAACATCGTTCATATTTTCCTTTGAAACCGATCAACTGATTGGTTGATTTGTTTCCTGTTTGCTCACTGCCTCCGAATTTCATCTGCAAGAGGGCAAGGTCTCTATCATTGGCTGCTGTATCCCTAGGGCCTAAGACACTGGCTGATACATAACAAATGCTCAATAAATCTTTGCTGAATGAATGACAGTTTATCTACTAATAATGAAGATCATCACTAGAAACTCAAGGAGAGAAATTGCCTGCCTGCATATTCCTGACCCCACGCTCGTGCTTAGGCAGGCAGCCCCCTCCCAGAATGCCCTCCCTGCAGTTTGCTGGGCAAATCCTGCCCATCCTTCAAGGTGCAGCTGGAATGCTGGATCCTCCAAGACTCAGCTCCTCCCGCCAGTCACCTCCCCTGGGCGTCTGTGCCTTGTAGCCCCTGGCGTGGGGCTGACCGCGTGCAAGCCTACATGCGTGTCTCCCCAGTGGGGTGGGGAAGGGGCTCCCAGCCAGAGGCCAGGGTTGCAGACTCCCTCCCCTACCAGTGCCTGGAGTACAGGGCAGAGACTCGAAGGGCTTAACTGCACTCTTTGGAGTCCCCAGCAAAGCCTGAAGGGCATGTGGGCATGGGGTGTGCCTCACCGCAGCCTGGTTGGTTTGCTGGTAGAAGGCTTGCCCAAAGACAGCCACAACAAAGAGGTTGATGAAGAAGGAGACAGACAGTGCGATGGTGGCTTCAATCAGGAAGTACATGTTGGCTTCTCGGATGTCTGCCCTGCGGGTCCGGTCTATCTCTCGAGACTATGAAAGTCAAAGGGAGGGAAGCACCGAAGTCCCTGAGTCATCCCAACATTCTCTACCCTCACACCTCTACCTGTGTTTCCCCCAAACCCCAGTTCTTTCTAAAGCCCCCTACATGGCCATCTGGGATAGGCCTTGGTTTCTGCCTCAGGGCCTTTGCACTTGCCAGTCCCTCTGCTTAGAATCTCTTCTCCCCTGGTTTTCCTTCCCATCCTTCATGTTTCAAAGGCCTTTGCTGACTCCTTTTCTAAAGGAGCCCCCTCCTCAGTCATTCTCCATCATACTTCTCTGTTTTGTTTCCTTCAGAGCACCTTTCACAATCCATTTCTTTCCTTTATTGTTTACTTGCCCATGGTCTGTCTCTCCTGCTAGAATGCATGCTCTAAGAAGGCAGAGGACTTATCTGTCTCTTCATCACTGACCCCCAGCTCCCAGCACACAGTAGACCCTCTATTATTACATATTGAATAAAGAGTGATTCACTTCCCTCCTAAATTCACAGAGTTGGGAGCCAAAGGGGAGGGGCTCCAGCCTTGGGGGCGGAGCCGGTGTGGCCCTTAGGGAGAGAGCATGTCTCCCTCCCCTCCAGTCTGCTCACCTTGACCAGGGCTGAGTGCAGGTAGATGTTGTGGGGCATGATGATGGCGCCAATGATGCCCACGGCCTGCAGCAGCTCGGGCTGGCCGCAGCCAGGGCACGAGGGCAGGAACAGGTCCCGAAGAAGTGCTCCCTGAGCAGGACGTGCCACCACATACTGTAGAGAGGAGCCTCGGTCAGGCTCCACCCCACCCCTGAGCAGCCATTCTCACCCGCTACCCCAACCCTGGCCACTAGGGAGCGTGGCTAAGGTCCGCTCCCCGCTCCTCTCAGGCTCTGCATGGGGCGGAGTGGGGTGGCCTTGGTGTGGGGACGTGGTACTGGTACGGCTTCCCACCTCATAGCCGAAGGTCAAGGCCATAATGGTAATAAGAAATCCAAAAAAGGCTTCCAGCTTCCGCAACCCTAGGGGGAGAACAAAGGGGCAGAACCGAAAAACCAAACAACCAAAATTATAACATAAACAATTATTAATGGCTGGTATCTTGAGCACTTTGTTCCAGGCACTGTGCCAAGTGCTTAACATACAGCGCTCAGTGAAGCCCCACCACAGCCCTGTGGCCTCTGTGCTATCATCCACGTGTTATAGATGAAGAAACAGAAGTCTACGTAACTTGCTCAAGGCCATACAGTCAGAGTGGGGCTGCTAGGAGCACTTCTCCCAATTCAGCAGAGCATCAGCTCCTACATTCATTGCCAGTCCCCCCCCTCGCCAAGTCCCCTATGGGATGAGAGACACACCCACCGTAGTTATCGAGGAAGAGGAAGAAGAATGTGTCCACGATGGTGATGAGGACACCACCCCAGAGTGGGATTCTGAAACCAGAGTGGCCTGCGTCAGCCCCGCCCGGTCCAGGAGTCTGGAACTCCCTCCTCAGGGCTGGAGACTGTAGAATGTGGCTTCCTGGGAGCAGGCACTCAAATGGCCCCAGACAGCTAAGGGAGAGGGGAGTGGGAGTGTGCTAGAGACGGGAAAATGCCACAGACACGCTAGGAAGGGCCAAGCTGTGTGGAGGACCAGCGTGGTAGGGAGCTTGGGGCTGCAGTCCTGAAGGCTGCATGGTGACCGACATCTGTGTGATTTGAGACAAGTCACTTTACATATCTGGGTCTCCACTTCCCCATTCGGCAAATTGGGCAATAGCTCTGAGTCAGAGGTGACTGGAGGATGAAATGGACACAGGGAAATAGAAGGCCTGGGGAGGAAGAAGCCGCTGTTCCCAGCCCTGGACTGAAGAGCTGGGGCCCCTCCAGAGTACCGTCCAGCTGAGAGCAGATTGAATGCGATAGCTGTGCCAATGACTTCCTGCATGTCTGAGCCCACGATGGCTAGCTCGATGGTCAGCCAGAGAAGGGTGCGGGGCACCTAGGGGGAGGTAATCCCGTCGTTAAGGCTGGACCAATTATTTGTCTGTTGTCTCAGACCTACACTGACTGACCTTTCTGTACCCGGCTCTATACTCCTGGGCTGGAAGCCTGCAAACTACATTTGCAAGTCTGCCTTGCCAGCGGGCTTCCAGTTAGGTTTTCATGGTGTAAAATTAATCAACAGAAGCCTCAATTAAATAGAGTCGGGAGATGAGAAGGGGAAGCTCCCACGCCCTGCGAAGATAGCAGAGCCCAACAGGAAGAAGAAAGACTCCTCTTCATTCCCGGCAAGGACTCAGCCACTGAAAAGCCATGGACTCTTTGTTGACTATCGGCCTCCCAAATTCCCTTTCCCCTCCATAAAAGTGTTCTCCTTCCTTTGCTGTGCGGAGATTTGCACGTGGCTCCCCATGGCTTCAGACTCCCCAGTTATGATTCTCTGCTGATCCTGAATAAACCCATCTTTGTTGGAGAAGCATCTAGCAGTCTATTTGTTTTAGGTCAACAGTAGGAAATAGTTAAAGGAAATGGAAAGGCAGGGAGACATCATTTTTACCCCCCGCTTCTGGAGCTCGCACCAGCAAGGGCACCAGGCAACATGGGCTCCAGTCAGCAGTGGCGGCAATGCCTCTAGAAGCTTGGGTGCGAATGATGGCCCCTGGGCTCCTGTCCAGCAGCTTTCTGATCTCTGGGTAACACCTCCTTCCCTTGCTCCTCCAGCTCTTTCAACACCTTTGTGACTGCATCCCTGCATTAGATACCTTTGAAATATCTAGTGGCGTGATTTCTGTTGGCCTGCGTGGACACTGACGGCCAAGTCCCCGGTGCCCACCCCAGCCAATGATTATCCCGAGCCAATGCCCACCTGTTTTTCACCTTGGGCAAGTCACCTCTTCAGGTGCTTCCTGTCCAGGGGCACCAAGCTCACCTTAGGGTAGTAGAGATGACAGACTTCGCCCAAGTCCTTGCCTGTCACCACGCCCAGCCGGGCAGCAAGTCGCTGGCAGAGCAAGCCCAACACGGTGGCCCACAGCAGTACCCAGAGCAGCTGTGAGAAGCCAGGGAGAGGCCGTCAGCCAGAGGGACCAGTCTGATAAGCCCTGAGCTGCTGGGACCCTCTAACCAAGGACACCCTCTGGGGAGTGAGTTGGGGAGATGGAGCTAGAAGACACCCCCCCACTCCCGCAGGGCTGCTTTGGGGACCCTTTTGTGGTCCATTTGAACTTAACACCTGTTCCCAGGAACACTGGCCATGAAGGCCACTCTGGGGAAACGTGGCAAGCTGGGGGTCTCCACCCACTTAGCCTGGTCACCCCCTCCCCACCGTGCCCCGACTCAATCACTTTGAATCCAGCCACAGCCCCGGCCTGAAGATCCGACTCGATGTTTCCTGGGTCCAGGAAAGCAATGCTCATAAGGAAACCGGGCCCCGTGAAGGCCCACAACTTCCGCAGGCTGAACGTGCCCTGTGGAGGGAAGTGGAGTGAGGGGTCTTGGACACAGGCTTGGGGGCCGCTGGCCATGGCCAGCCCCCAGGTGAGCCCCTCTGGGCTCATGGGCCCAGGCTGGCCAGCCCTGCCCTCCATTCCCCATTCCTGGAGCTGCCACCCTGGGGTGGGGGGTAGCGGAGCACAGGGGGTGAGAGGAACTCGGGATTTGCTGAGTCACGGCAGATCAGCTTTCTGGATCGGTCAGGTTCTGTGGTCTACACTTGACCAGCCTGCCTCGAGCAGGCCCTGAGTCAGCAGATCCTCAGAGCCCAGAGGGGAGCTTTCCTGGGTCAGGCCTCCCTGCCCAGTCCCTTCTCAGACCACAGGGCCTCCTCTCTGGAGTCCACTGAGCCTAGGGTCTCCCCACCCCCATTCCGGGGGTTGGCCTAGCAGCCTGGGCATCTGCTAAAGATTCTGGGAATGCAGGGTGATAGTCTCTTAGAAGCCAGCCGGCAGGCTCCACGTCTCCCGATGCCCTTGTCTGCGTCCTTTCCTTAAATGTTACAACAAATCCTTGAGGCTCCAACCGGAATTCACCCCAGGTCCCTTTCCCTTCCTAGGAAAGCTGAGATTCATCTAGAAAGCCACTTGATAATTTTTAGACAAATATTAAGTGCCCCAGCTAAGCACTGGGGACAGAAGCAGGGAGGCAGCGGTTGCCATTGTCCATCAAGGCTGCTCAGAGCTGGAAGGGACCCCCTCCCCCTGTGAGATCCCATGTGGTCTTGTCCATCCCGAAAGACCCCAGGAAGTTTCCAGCATCCTCACCGGTTCTGCATCTGGGATGGGGATCTTCTTGCTCAGGTAGGTCCCTCCGGGAGGTTCTTGCTGTAACCCCGGGTTGGGTGGGCTAGAGATGGAACCATATCTGGTCCTGCTGAGCTTTGGGGGGCCTGTGTCACCTGCAAGCGGCCCCATGAGCCTTGGTGAGTGACGTGCCTCTTTCTGGTGGCCCAGGATTAAAGCCATCTGTCCTCTTCCCACACCTCCTCTTGGCAAAGTGGAGAAATGAAGGCCCAACTGAACAGGAGGCCTTGACTCCCATCTTGGGTCCACCGCCTCCACCCCGGACCAAACATTACAGAAGATGTGTGAGAAGCGGGGCCTTCATGATTACCCTCCTTCCGTGTGAGTGCAGAGATTCCCAGACCCAGATCTCTCTCGTCACGGAGGATGTGGAGAGGGACGTGGGCTCTGAGGAGGGAAAGCTGGCCCCACCGTGTGTGCCCCTTGGCCTCATCCCTGCCACCTCCAGCAGCCAAGGAGGCCCCAGGGGTTCCAGACCCACAGAGATGAGGCAAGGGGGCACTCTGCCCTTGGGGATGTGAAGAACCCAGCCTCAGGCCGGTGTCCTTGCCCCCCTGACTCCCCCCCCACCCCCATTCAGGCTCTGTCCCCGGAGGTGGCCGCTCACCTGTCATGAGGACCGCAGACTCAGGGACTCTGCACGAGTGATGTGCTGGGCAGCCCTTCTGGCTATGCTTCCTCTCTGGGTGCTGCTGAGTGTGTGAGTCCACACCCTCTTACCCATCCTCAGCTGAACTGGGCTGTTCTCACACGCACGGAGCGTTGTGAAACACTTTCCAAGGGCAGAAGTGGCCAGCTCTGGTGCAAGGGTCTGGGTGACCACGGTATGGCCATTTGCTCCCCTCCTGGCCTGAGTCCCACAACTCCTCTGGCTCCCTTCCAGGCACCCCGAGTTCCGTGCCTCCCAAGTTAGCTCTGATTTCAGACACTTCCTGCCACTTGGGCATTCATGTCTAGATCACGTGACTGCCCCCTGCCTCCACCTTCTCTCACCCTGCACAATCAGACCCTTCTCCCTTTCATTCTTGAGTCCCATGGCCAGTGGTTGGCCTAATGGGAGGAAGGGAGTTCTGATGCCTACCTCGACCTCAGTTTCCCACTGAGTGCCTCAGAGGGAAAGACCTTCCAGGCACTGCCACAGGGACATGCATTGAAGATTCAGGCCAAAGAGATCCTCAGAAGAAAGGGGCACTGGAATTCTGGTCCTTGTTCTGCCAGCGATCCACTTGACATTGTCACCAGATCATGTCCTGTCTCTGATCCTGTTTCTTCTGTTAAAGGAAGGGCTCAGACTAGCTAAGTGGTTAGAAGTTTAGGTGTCCAAGGAGGCCAGGCAGGTAAGATGAACTATGAGACAGGCTGGGAATGAGAAAACCAGTGCCAGCTCAGGACTGAAAGACAAAAGATGCCAAGCCTCCGCTGGTGGTGGGGGTGGGGGTACGGTAATAGGGAGTGGTGGACTGTAGCAAAACAAAGGTCATAAACTCTGTCTGAAGAGGGCAGTGCTTACAGAGTTCCAGACAACTGTCATGTGGAAATGTGGGTCCACTGTCATCATGTCCTCTGACTTGTCAAGGATGCTGGAAAATGTATGCAACATATGCTTTTTGAATACTAGGCTACAATTTTTTGAAGATATTGTGTAATCTAAACATACATTTCTATGGGCTGGATTCCACTTGAGAGTGACCAATCTATTACCTCTAGACCGTTCCAGCTCCCAGTCTCTTCTCCTTGCCAGCTGCCAGCTCCTTTATCCCCCCACTTACCTCCTTCAGAGTCTTCTCCCTGCCATGCCCTGCAGCCTTTCTTTTCTGCCAAGAAGATTCAGACCTTGAATTGTCATGGGGTTTCCAACTCCAAAGTCTGCAACTTCAGGACTCAGAGAAAATTGGGGCAGGTTCTCACATCCAGACCTGATCTGGGATATGATGTATCCCCACGTTGAGTCAAAAACTTGAGCCAAAGCTTAGGAAACCAGGATGGGGGGAGGCAGCCAATCTCCTGGCTCCTCGTTGATTGAAGAGGCTGGAGGGACAGGAGAGATGTGGGTGCGGGTAGGGGGGTGAATGGCGTGTCAGAGAGGAGGGAACTGCACTGGGGTTTGTTGCTCGCTGTGCAGTCCTGTTGCTCGAGGTATGGTCACCATCCTTGACCTCTAGGGTTTACACAGGTTTGCAGTCGCTATCTTGGACTCACGTGGTGGTGGCTGTGGGGTGGGGCTGGGGTAGGATGCTGTGATGGTTTCATTTTTTGTTTCAGTTTGACTGGGCCATGGGGTGCCCAGTAATTTGGTCAAACATTCTGGGTATGTCTGTGAGGGTGTTTTTGGAGGAGATTAATATTTTAATCAGGGCTTCCCTGGTGGCGCAGTGGTTGAGAGTTCGCCTGCCAATGCAGGGGACACGGGTTCGTGCCCCGGTCCGGGAAGATCCCACATGCCATGGAGTGGCTGGGCCCGTGAGCCATGGCCACTGGGCCTGCGCGTCCGGAGCCTGTGCTCCGCAGTGGGAGAGGCCACAACAGTGAGAGGCCCGTGTACCGCAAAAATATATATATATATATTTTAATCAGTAGACTAAGTAAGTCTGATTTCCCTCCCTAATGGTGTATCATCCAATCAGTTGAAGACCTGAAGAGAACAAAAGGCTGAGTAAGGGAGAATTCTCTCTCCCTGAGGACTGCTTTTGAACTGGGACACTGGTCTTCTCCTGTCTTCAGACTTGGGTTGGACTAGAACTTACACCACCGGCCCACCTGTTTCTCAGGCCTTCAGACTGGGACTGGGATTATATATGCCATTGGCTCTCCAGCTTGCAAATCTAGAGATTCTTGGCCTCTATCCTCACATGACCCAATTCCTTATTATCTATCTATCTATCATCTATCTATCTATCTATCTATCTATCTATCTATCATCTATCTATCTATATCTATCATCTATATTTTCATTGGTTCTGTTTCTCTGGAGAAACCTGACTAAGACAGCATCCTGTCTTCCTCTTTGCATCTTTTGTGGGGCCTTCCCTATAGTTAGGAACTCGGTGAGTATAACTGATTAATGACTGATCAATACCCTCCACAACCTCTACCTTACAGAAGAGGCAGTGTGTGTAACGGTTAAGAGCAGAGGTCTCTGGGCAGAGTGTCTACATGAGCCAGAGCTCCAGAAATCTGCATAGTAGCCCCCTCGGATCCGGAGTTGTTGCTGAGTACTAAACCCTGCATGCGTGCAGTGAAATTGCATGAAGGCCAATCTGCTCAAAATGGATCACAGACTTAAATGTAAATTTAACACTAAAGCTTTTAGACAAAAAGTAGGAGAGGGAATTCCCTGGTGGTCCAGTGGTTAGGACTCAGCGCTTTCACTGCCGTGGATTGGGTTCCATTCCTCGTTGGGGAACGAAGGTCCGCAAGCCACTTGGCGAGGCCAAAAAAAAAAAAAAAAAAAAAAAAAATTGGAGAAAATCTTCAGGATCTAGAACCAGACAAAGATTCATTAGACTTGACACTTACAAAAGCATGATTTATAAAGGGAAAAATGATGAATTGGTCCTCATCAAAATTAAAAACTTCTGCTCTGTGAAGGACCCTGTTAAGAGAATGGAGAGACAAGCTAAAGGTTCAGAGAAAATATTTGCAAACCACATATCTGACAAAAGACCAGTATCCAGAAATAGGGAAATCTCTTCAAACTCAAGAGTGAAAACCCAAACAATCCAATTAGAAATGGGCAGGGAGTTCCCTGGTGGTGTAGTGGTTAGGATTCAGTGCTTTCACTGCTGTGGCCCGGGTTCAATCCCTGGTCAGGGAACTGAGATCCCACAAGCCTCGTGGCGTGGTCAAAAAAACCAATCCAAAACAAAACACCAAAAAAAAAAAGAAATGGGCAAAAGTCATGAACACACATTTCACCAAACAGGATGTACAGATAGCAAACAAATATATGAAAAGATGTTCAGCGTCATTAGCCATTAGGAAAATGCAAATTAAATCATAACGAGATATCACTACATGACTATCAGAATAGCTAAGATAAAAAATAGTCCCAATACCAAATGTTGGTGAGGATGTGGAGAAACTAGGTCGATCACTGATATGTTGCTGGTGGGAATGTAAAATGGTACAGCCACTCTGGAGATAGCTTGGAAATTTCTTTAAAAATTAAAGATGCAGGATCTTCCCTGGCGGTCCAGTGGTTAAGACTTCGCCTTCCAATGCAGGGGGTGTGGGTTTGATCCCTGGTCGGGGAGCTGGGATCTCACATGCCTCACGGCCAAAACAACAAACAAACATAAAAAAAACCATAAAGCAGAAGCAATATTGTACAAATTCAATAAAGGCTTTAAAAATGGTCTACATCAAAAAAATCTTAAAAAAATAAAATTAAACCTGCAACTACCATAGGATTCAGCAACTGCACGCCTGGGCTTTTTTTTTCCCCCAGAGAAATGATGACTCATGTTCACACAAAAATCTGTACACAAATATTTAGAGCAGTTTTATTCATAGCTCAAACTGGAAACAACCCCATACCATCCTTCAACGGGTGAATGGTTAACCAAACTACGGGACATCCATACCATAGAATACACTATGGTACTCATACCATATACTATGGTATACATTTATCCCAGAGAAATTAAAACTTGTGTTCATACAAAAACCTGTATATGAATGCTTATAGCAGCTTTATGTCTAATAGCCAAAAACTAGAATTAGCCTAGATGTCATTCAACAGGACAATGGTAAAACTAGCTGCGGTACAAACCACGGATTACTACTTAGCAGTGAAAGGAACAAACTACTGATACACACAGTAACTTGGATGAATCTCCAGGAAATCATGCTACGTGAAAAAAGTCAATCTGAAAAGTTTACGTTTTACTATTACATTATATAACATTTTTGCAATGACAAAATTTTGGAAATGAAGGTCAGATTTACTACTTTTATCCTTTTGCTACTAAGTTGCAGCCAGTAGAGATGGGTGAGGTCGGGGGTGGAGAGGGATGTAGGTGTGATTCTGAAAAGATAACTTGAAGGATCCTTGTGGTATTGGAACTGTTCTGTACCTTGACCTTGGTGGAGGATACACAAACCTACACATATGACAAACTGTACAGAACTTAATACACACACATGAGTACAAGTAAAACTGGGGATATCTGAAAAAGAGCAGTGCATTTTGTTAAGGTCAATATGTTGGTTGTATTCTTTTTTATTTTTTTAATTTTTTAAATTTTTGGCTGCATTGGGTCTTCGTTGCTGCGTGTGGGCTTTCTCTAGTTGCGGCGAGCAGGAGCTACTCTTCGTTGTGGTGCATAGGCTTCTCATTGCGGTGGCTTCTCTTGTTGCAGAATACGGGCTCTAGGCGTGCGGGCTTCAGTAGTCACAGGATGTGGGCTCAGTAGTTGTGGCTCATGGGTTCTAGAGCACAGGCTCAGTAGTTGTGGCGCATGGGCTTAGTTGCTCTGTGGCATGTGGGATCTTCCCGGTCTGGGGATCGAATCCGTGTCCCCTGCATTGGCAGGTGGATTCTTAACCACTGAGCCACCAGGGAAGTTCTATCCTGGTTGTGTTGAAAGTGGAGACTCAAACAGATACTTGTACACCTGTGTTCAGACCAACACTTTTCACAATAGCCAAAAGGAGGAAACCACTCAAATGTCCATCAACAGATGAATAAATGAATGTGGTATATCCATACAATGGAATATTATTCAGCCTTAAAAAGAAATGAAATTCTGGGCTTCCCCAGTCGTGCAGTGATTAAGAATCTGCCTGCCAATACAGGGGACACAGGTTCTATCCCTGGTGGGGGAAGATCCCACATGCTGCGGAGCAAATAAGCCCGCGCGCCACAACTACTGAGTTTGCACTCTAGAGCCCGCAAGCCACAGCTACTGTGCCCGCGCACCACAACTACTGAGGCTGCATACCGCAACTACTAAAGCCCGCGTGCGTAGAGCCCATGCTCCGCAACAAGAGAAGCCATGACAATGAGAAGCCCGCGCACCGCAATGAAGAGTAGCCCCCGCCCACCCACCGCAACCAGAGAAAGCCCACGTGCAGCAAAAAAGACCCAACACAGCCAAAAATAAATAAAATAAATTAAAAAAAAAAAAAAGAAATGAAATTCTGATATATTGCTATCATATGGATGAACCTTGAAAACATTATGCTAACTGAAATAAGCAGTCACAAAAGGAAAAATTTTGTGTGATTCCACTTATATGAGGCAAATTTATAGAGACAGAAAGTAGAATGATAATTACCAGGGACCAGGGGATGAGGGGGGGAAAGGGGAGTTATTATTTAATGGGTACAGAGTTTTTGTCTGGGATGATAAAAATGTTCCAGAAACAGATGGTGGTGATGGTTGTTGGTTGTACAATAATGTGAATGTACTTAATGTTGCAGAATTGTGGTTAAAAGGATACATTTTATGTATATTTTACCACCGAAAAAAGTGGAAAAAATCCTGGTTTTAATATTGAATTTTTTAAAAATATTTAATTCTATTTATTTTTGGCTGCATTGGGTCTTCATTGTAGTGGCTTTTCTTGCTGCAGAGCATGGGCTCTAGGCACATGGGCTTCAGTAGATGTGGCACGCGGGCTCAGTAGTAGTGGCTCGTAGGCTCTAGAGCACAAGCTCAGTAGTTGTGGCGCCCGGGCTTAGTTGCTCCGTGGCATGTGGGATCTTCCTGGACCAGGGATCGAACCCATGTCCCCTGCATTTGCAGGCAGATTCTTATCCACTTTGCCACCAGGGAAGTCCCTGTAATATTATATTATATTAACATTTTGCAAGATGTTACCAATGGGACAAAGTGGGTAAAATGTACATGAGATCTCTCTGAATTATTTCCTACAACTACGTGTGAATCTGCAATTATCTCAATTTTTAAAGTGAAGGAAAAGTCTTATTGAATGAATATTATACTTTAATAAAATTGATTTTAAAAAAATCCACCAGGGAAATTCCCTGGTGGTCCAGTGGTTAGGACTCAGGGCTTTCACTGCTGAGGGCCTGGGTTCAATCCCTGGTCGGGGAACTAAGATCCCACAAGCTCCGTGGCGTGGCCAAAAGAAAAAAAAAATCCACCAGAGTCAGAGTCTCTGGAATCAAATGGCTGGGGTGTGAATCTTTCTTACTAGCTCGATGACTTGGGCAAGTTTCTTAGGCCCTCAGTGTCCTCACCTGTGATGTAGGGGCGATGAAAATACCCCGAAGCATTTGTGTGAGGCCCAAGAAATGCGCCTAGCACGGCGCGGTTAGTTGCTTTTGTAAATTGGGTTCCAAAATGTCATTGGTCACTGTCAGTTCTTCAGAACTCCAAATACATTTTCTGTTAAAAACATTGATGCACATGGTGGTTTAATTCTCAGTCTCATCCACCAGAGGCTTTGGATGCAGTGTAGCTCAAACATGGGGCATTTGTGATGATTAGATAACAAAGGATAGGGCTTCCCTGGTGGCACAGTGGTTAAGAATCCGCCTGCCAATGCAGGTGACACGGGTTCAAGCCCTGGTCCAGGAAGATCCCACATGCCATGGAGCAACTAAGCCCGTGTGCCACAACTACTGAGCTTGTGCTCTAGAGCCCGCGAGCCACGACTACTGAAGCCCATGCGCTTAGAGCCCGTGCTCTGCAACAAGAGAAGCCACTGCAATGAAGAGTAGCCCCGGCTCACTGCAACTAGAGAAAGCCCGCATGCAGCAACGAAGACTCAATGCAACCAAAAATAAATAAGTAAAATAAATAAATTTATTTAAAAAAATAGCAAAGGACAATTCTGATGCAATATATCTTAAAACAAAATGGGGAAATGATCAAACTAAACAAGAATGGTTTTTTTAAAAAAATTATTTATTTTATTTATTTATGGCGGCGTTAGGTCTTCGTTGCTGTGCACGGGCTTTCTCCAGTTGTGTCGAGCGGGGGCTACTCTTGGTTGTGGCGTGCAGACTTCTCATTGCGGTGGTTTCTCTTGTTGTGGAGCACAGGCTATAGGTGCGCGGGCTTCAGTAGTTGTGGCTCACGGGCTCTAGAACACAAACTCAGTAGCTGTGGCGCACAGACTTAGTTGCTCCGTGACATGTGGGATCTTCCTTGATCAGGGCTCAAACCCGTGTCCCCTGCATTGGCAGGAGGATTCTTAACCACTGCGCCACCAGGGAAGTCCCCAAGAATGAGTTTTAGCGGGAATGCTGGTGTTGGGGAAACAGCAGATTTAACCAAAAGAAGGGAGGAGCACGACAGAGATTCAGAAGGTCAAATCTGCACCTTCCAAGGGCATTATCAGCCCTGTTTTTTAATTTTGTTGTCAAATGTCAAAATGTAAGACTCTCTTTTTAGGGCTCCATTGATCTATAGCATTGCTCTTAGTTTATTTGCTTGTATTATGGCTTCTGGTGGGAAGAAAAAGCGCAGAAACAGGCAGGCATTCAAGTATTTGCCTAACCCACTTCCAGGGCCTCTTAGGCTCCCAGACAGAGGGCAACACTTTAGTTGCATTCTTGTCAGGACAAGACCATCTTGTCCTGAACCCCTTGCAGTAGCTCAGACATTCCATGCTCCCTCCCTCTCATCTCCATGCCTTGGCATATGTTGCTTCCTCCTCAAACAACTCTGCCTGGCAAACAGCCTCTCGTCATTCAGGATTCAGTTATGGTGTGACCTCTTCTAGGAAGCCTTCCTTGATTTCTCCAGGGCTAGACTGTATGCTCCCGTAGCACAATGCCTTCCCTGTTTACCCCGGCAATTCAAAGCACTGAAGCAGCTGTCAGTGACAATGCAGTAGGGAATGGGGCAGTGTCTGGGTACCTGGGGAAGGGGAAAGACAGTGTACAGTCAACACTACTCTGGAGGGATCTAAAGCAGGAAGATGCCTCTTCTCTGTTCTGGGATCTGTCTCCAGAGAGCCACCTCTGATCTATTTATCAGAGTGGATTCACATATAGCCTTGAGCCAGGCTCCCTGGGTCTAAATCCTGGTTCTGCCACTAACCAGTTGCGTGGCCTTGACCTTAGCCTTTCCTTCATCTGTAAAATGGGTGTAATAATAGAACCCACCTCATAGGGGTATTGTGAGAATCACATGACTTATGTGTAGAGGGATTAGAATAGTAAGTGCTGCATAGGGCTTGCTCTTATTATTACTATTCCCTTCCCTTTGCCTCCCTGGGTTCTCGACACTAGATCAAGTCGCATTAAACACTCTAATATTGCAGGTAGCACTTTGCATGGTCTACACTCACACAATCATCCACGGGAGCCTTGGCTGATGTCTCTTTCCTTCTGAATGGACTCTGTGTCATGCAGGTGGGGCTTGGTCTTGATACCCCCACAGCATCCCCACACCCTAGTCCAGTGCCTGGCATGTCACAAGTGCTCAATCTTTGTTTTTTCTTTGTTCAGAGACATATATAGCTTAGGACTATGGAGCAAGGAGAGGGGGGTCATAGGAGTTCTGGGGACAAATGATATGATCTAAAAACAAACTGGTCTTGAAATGGATGTCACAGAGCAGGCAGGGAAGTGGCAAACTCCTTCTCAAGTCACCTGATGGAAGAGCGCTCAGCAGGGGCTTCCCTGGTGGCTCAGTGGTTAAGAATCCGCCTGCTAATGCAGGGGACATGGGTTTGAGCCCTGGTCCAGGAAGATCCCACATGCCGCGGAGCAACCAAGCCCGTGTGCCACAACTACTGAGCCTACGCACCACAACTACTGAAGCCCATGTGCCTAGAGTTCGTGCTCTGCAACAAGAGAAGCCACCGCAATGAGAAGCCTGCGCACCACAAGGAAGAGTAGCCCCCACTCGCTGCAACTAGAGAAAGCCCGCGCGCAGCAACGAAGACCCAAGGCAGCCAAAAATAAATAAATAAATAAATTTATTAAAAAAAAAAAAGAGCGCTCAGTAGAGGAAGGATGTCCATGGGTTGGATGTTAACTGCCGTCCCCTCTTCCCCACTGCAGCAGAGTATCAGGAACTGGAGGGAACTCTCAGGATCTCTACTGGAACATTCTGGGTGCATTGGGCTGAGTCAACTTTGGTTTCAGTTCTCCATGGATGAGGAGAACTTGCCAGGGCCTAGGAGGCCCTTCAAGACCCCACCCTCCCTACCTCGAGGTGACTGAGCACTTTCATCGCCAGCTTCTCCTTCATCACTCCCCCACCCCGCCCCGTGCCACTGTGCATCAGCCTCACTGGCCTTCTGTCCCCAACATGCCACGCTCAGAGCCTTTGCACTAGCTGTTCCTTCTGCCTTAAATGCTTTTCCCACAGCTCTTCACAGATCTGACTCCTTATCATTCACAACCCAACTCAACTGAGATGTCAGAGAGGCCCTCCCTGAAGTCTCCACCCTCAACTCTCCAACCTTGAGTCCCTTTCTATCCATGACTTGACCTTGTTCTCATAAATGTCTGAAATTTCACATAAGAAATCATCTTTTGTGTTTATCGTCTGTCTCTCCATGCTATCTGCAAGTGCCATGAGGCTAGGAACTTGGTCTCGTCCCTGCTGATCTCCCAGGGCTCAGAACAATCCTGGCACATGGAAGGAGCCCAATATTTGTTGAGCTGATTGCCTGATTGAATGAAAAGACCTTATCCTCTAGAGCTGTTGCTGTCCAGTCTGGTAGCCACTAGCCACATGTGGCTATTTAAATTGAAATTAATTAAAATTAAAGTAGGGACTTCCCCAGTGGTCCAGTGGTTAAGACCCTGCCTTCCACTGCAGGGGGTGCGGGTTCAATCCCTGGTCAGGGAACTAAGATCCCACATGCCATGCCATGCAGGCAAAAAAATTTAAGTAGAGCTTCAGTTCCTCAGTCACATTAATCACATTTCTAGAGCTCAGTGGCCACATGTGACTAGTGGCTACCATATTGGACATTGCAGATAGAGCACATTTCCATCATTACAGTCTTGTAGATACTGGCCCCTATTGTCCGCTAGAGTGCAAAGCTTCTCTGGAGGCCCTCACCTCTTAGCTGGTGGGAGGAATGAATAGATGGAAGGATGGAGCCTGCAGGCCCATTACCACCTGCCTCAGGGGAGGGTGCCTCCTCTTTGTTACTGAGCTGCGGCCAGTATTGGGCAGGAACAAGCCACTGGCCAGAACTGTCATTAAGCAAGGAAGCTAAACGAGGTGATGATTGCCTTCCATCCTATTGCTAACTGGGGACCCTCCACGCAGTTTGGGGGTTCCTGCGTATAGTGGGAACCGGGAGGAAGGAGGTGGAGTGTGAGAGCTGGCGTTGGGGTAGGGAGAAAGGGTTTGGAAAGCTTCGGGGGTGATGAGCAAGGTCAGTGGTGAACACATCGACTGTTTTTCTTTCTTTGGCGGGAGCGGGCAATTATGCTAGGTGGAATCTATAATGATTCTGTGCGCCAAAAGCCCCGCCCCTCCATCGCGGCTAACCTCGTGACTAAAAGTGGGGGTTCTTGGAATCCAACGTCCAGGTTTGAATCCTACTTCCCACGTGTTTACTCTGTTACTCAATCTTTTCGTACCTCTATTTTTTTATCTGTAAAATAGTGATATTGATCATAATAACAGCTAGGAAGAAAGCCTGAAAATCGCTCGATAAACCCTGTTCACGGTTCCTATGCTAAGCCCGAGACACGAGACGCTGGTCAGAGAAGGATCCGGCTCACAGCCAAGCCTCGGGAGGGCCCCGTTTATTCCCATTAAAACCGCAGGCAGGAAAGCGCGCCTCCCGGGTGCCTCCCGCCCGCGTGCCGCCCCAGCCCAGTCCGGATGCCTTGTCTTCCTGCCTCGCCCCGGCCAGCTGGGCCCCGGGGGAACGCCTTGCTGCCCGCCTAGCCCTCCTCGCCCTCGAGGCCCTCCGGCTCCAGCTCGTGGAAGGGGCAGGGCCGGTTGGAGGAGCGCAAGGACGGAGTGGGCGGGCGTCGCATCGCAAAGGGGCCGAAGTACTCGGCGGCGAAGGTGACCACATCGGCCGGCTGGTGTAGCAGCAGGAAGAGCAGGAAGTCGGAGATGAGCGCCTGGGCCTCGGGGTGCTGCCGCAGATAGCTGTTGTGGCTGAGACGTAGCTCCTCCTGGAGGGGTCCGAGCCTGAGCAGGACCCGGGACTCCCGCGCCCCAGGAGCTCCCCTCCCCTTCGCCCCGTGCAGGGCTTAGGGACGCTGGAGTCCCCGAGCCCCTAGGGATGATGCATTCCAACCGGGCAGAAAAAGTGATCAGTAAGGGTGGAGTGTACGCCCTGGGCAGGGGGATGGGGGGATGGGGACCTCAGGCTGGCTGCAGCCCCTCCTCACCTTCCGGTCCACGAACCTCGAGTAGAGCTCCATGTCCTCCTCCCACACCAGGGGTTTCTTCTCAAACACTGGGTGAGGCTCAATATCATCTGGGGGTGGGTGCGGGTGGGAGGAAGGCTGCGTGCCTATTCCGACCCCAGAACCTTCCTCAGATACAGAGGGATGCCCAAGAACACCAGTTCTGGGCAGGCTCAGGTAAAACCCCAGGGTTCTGGCCATATGGGCGAAGTTGCTGGTTCCCAGCAAAATGATCGTCCCTGAATTGCCTTGGAGACAGGGGCTGGAGAGCAAAACTTCTCCATCTCATCCCGGGCCCTGATGCGGGGCCATGGCACACTCAATCCACCCATGCACCCTGGAAGGCTCCAGGTTTCCTCACCTCGCCTTCACTCTCCCACCAGCCAGGGGCTTCACTCACCCGCCTCCCTCAAGGTGGGCACCTTGGTGATCATGCAGCACCCCGGGGAGCCCACCTGGATCCTCTTGGCCAGGTGCCTGGAGTGCAACACAGAAGAAGGTGTGAGTCTTCCTAGACCAGCCCACTCCTTTGAAGGGTGTTCTGGGGGCCTCCCTTTACGGCTGTCCCCCTCCTTCCCTCCTCCACTTGTCTTTGAGTTCCAGGGTCCTGTTCATTTCTAGATCCCCAGATAATGTCCCCTGCTTTTCAAACTGGGGACTTTTCCTACCCTGGAGATGTGTGCACGTGTGCAAGACTAAATTTAGAGGTGTGAGCGCTAAAGGAATCACAAGGGAATTCCCTGGCAGTCCAGTGGTTAGGACTCCGAGCTTTCACTGCCAAGAACCCGGCTTCAATCCTGGTCAGGGAACTAAAATCCTACAAGCCATGGGGCGTAGCCAAAAAAATTAAAAAAAATAAAAAGAATCACGAGCCTCCTGCTATGTGATACTCAAAATAGAAACAAGTTAAATTATGAAATAAGGAAAGCCCACAACGTTCTGATTACTTTTTTTTTTTTTCTACTATAGTGATTCTGTCAATACCTCTTTGGAAATTTCAAGAAACAAATGCTTCTCCCCCTCCCGAATTTTCTTAGGATTTGGTGCCCGCACTTTTCTGGCGACAGCTTGGCAGTGTGCTGGGGTGCTTCTCCCAGCCTGCTGATTTTATCAAGTGCTGAGCTGTTCAGACTTGGGTGTTTTTCAATTTTACACCCACACCCGTGGCAGCTGCTTTAGCGACGCCTTAGGCCCTGTGGAGTTGACCTTGACTTCCTCAGCCATTCAGGGCTCTTCGGTGAGGTTTGGGAGGCATTGTGAAGACCGGGAGAATGAATGCGTATATGCAAAAGGGTGAATGAGTGGAGAAAGCAGGGGCACTCAGACCTCCACAGCAAGTCTTCCTGGTGGTGTCCCCAGAAACAGGACTCTCCCTTTGCCCCGACCCAGCCCAGGAGGTTGAGCTCCCATGCTTGTCCTCAGTACTGCCCCTTTTGCCCCACCGTCAGTAGCTCACCCATCAGAGAACAGGTAAAACTGGCAGGACACGGGGATGCCCTGTTCCGAGTGTACAGTCTGCTCCACAATGAATGCTTCCACCTGCTGATGGCCCACCTGGATCGTCTGGGAGCCCAGGCCTTGCTGGCAGCAACCAAAATGAAGGGAGGGAGGTGAGGTGGATTCCCACCGGGGCCTCCCCACACATCTCACCCTGGCCCTTCTCTCCAGGTTATAGCTTCACTGCTTGTTCACCAGTGATAAGCAGCCCTTGGCTGTCCAGACCCTTAGGCGCCCCAAGATTTGAGATGCACCCCCAGGTTAAGTTGGGGTTTTCTCATAGAGAGCCAGCTCCACCCTGCTCCTGCCCCAACCCGTCCCCATGCCAGCTTCATGACCAAGTGCTTCTAGTTGGCAGATTCTGTAATAGGGATGACCAAGTAGGTGTGAGTGTGGGCTAGGGCGGAGGCTGGGCTATTTGTGGGGAGGAGGTAGTGGGACGCTGAGGAGGGACTAGACTGAGATTTATGGCTGCCTCAGGCCCGTGCAAGCTGCCCATTGTAATTGAAATTTAAATTCCTGGGGACTTCCCTGGTGGTGCAGTGGTTAAGAATCTGCCTGCCAATGCAGGGGACAGGGGTTCGAGCCCTGGTCCCGGAAGATCCCGCATGCCGCGGAGCAACTAAGCCCGTCTGCCACGACTACTGAGCCTATGCTCTAGAGCCTGCGAGCCACAACTACTGAGCCCGCGTGCCACAACTACTGAAGCTCACACACCTAGAGCCTGTGCTCCGCAACAAGAGAAGCCCGCGCACCACAGCAGAGTAGCCCCAGCTTGCCGCAACTAGAGCAAGCCCGAGTGCAGCAACGAAGACCCAGTGCAGCCAAAATAAATAAATAATTAGAAAAAAAAATAAATCCCTGTTACAGCTACAGCAACAGGGAGAAAACTGCTAACATAAGAAAAACATTTCAAAGAATATTGGGGGGAAATGGTATGTGCCTCTTTGTATCAAACATGTTGCTGTTTGTCATGTTTGTGATAGAAAAGACAAGAATGTCATTTACGAAGTTGGTCAAATCAGCCCCCAAAGTGTGTGTTCAGAGGCATGGCTTCAAAATCACATATTACAGGAAGTCCTAGGTAGGTTGATGATGAAAGTTTAGCCAAAATAAGAGAAAAATAAGAAACACGCTTAAGGGTTGAGACATAATAAAATAATTTTTAAGTGCAGTTGGAGATGTTGCATTTCCTGATCTTAAAAAAATATGTCTTTAAAAGTGGCCCCTGTGGGGCTTCCCTGGTGGCTCAGTGGTTGAGAGTCCGCCTGCCGATGCAGGGGACGCGGGTTCGTGCCCCGGTCCGGGAAGATCCCACATGCTGTGGGGCGGCTAGGCCCGTGAGCCATGGCCACTGAGCCTGCGCGTCCGGAGCCTGTGCTCCACAACGGGAGAGGCCACAGCAGTGAGAGGCCCGTGTACCGCAAAAAAAAAAAAAAAAAAAAAAAGTGGCCCCTACGATGTTTATTTTTCCTGGACTGACTTTTGTGCAAAAAGCGTTGCTTTCTTCCACTGCTCCCAGGTTTTGGTCCTTCTCGCTCACGCCACTTGCCTCACACTTGGTCCTCCCTCTAACAAATGCTGTCTTGCTTTCTCCTGCTCTTGGAAGTCTCACCCCCACGCCCTAGGTTTATCCCCACTCCACCCCCTCTTCCACTCCACAGAGGTGTCTTTTCTCCCAACTCAGCATTCTCCTTGCCCCTTCTAGTTCACCCCAGACCAATTCCCCACCCAGGGAAACCCCTCACGTAAGTGGAATAGCAGAGTTTGCCCTCGGTGTCCAAGGCCAGGAAACGGGCGTTGCTGGGCACTGTCTGCCTCCAGGCCATCACCCTCAGCAACACCAGGTTGGCAGCCTGGGAGACGAAGCCCGCAATGGAGTGCCAGGGGAAGAAAGTCACTTCGGTCTTCACTTCCTGTTCAGGACAAATCTGGGTCAGGGACCTTGAGCCAGGAAATGGAGGGAGGTTGTGCAAGACAGGTGTTGAGCATATGGTCCAGTCCATATGGTCCCTAGTCCAGGCTCCTGGCCTGACACCATCTGTCCCCTGTTCCTGGTTCCAAAGAGGATGTAGAGTATGGCTCCCACCTGGCTCTCATCCTTACCTCACCCTCCTTGATGATTCTGGTCATGGCCAGCTGATCATCCTGCTTCAGCAAACTCATCTTCCGTTCCATGGGGAGGGCGTGGAACTAAGGGCCAGAGCATGGAGGGGAGAACCAGGGACTCACGGGATCGTATATACGAGCGAGATCCCCCAGAGGTCGCCTTGTCGTTTCTCCTTCATAAATGAGAAAACTGAGGGGAAATTTGGATAGAAAACTTTCCATATGTGGTCAAGGCTTGGGCCCCAGGAGGTACCTTGATGAACTCCTTATTATGTTCTTCCACAACCTCCAGTTTCCACGAGAGATAGCCTGTGGGGAGGAGGTGAACACTGCTGTCACCGGAGACAAGGTTGGAGTTTGCAGGAAGGGAGGCGGTGGGCCAGGCTGGAGGATTCAGATGTAGGGTGGCCCGAGGGAAAAACTAAGGCTGTGATTAACTTCCCTGTCACCCCCCCACCCCCGTGTCCCACGCACTCTCTTTGCCTCGTTCTAGTACCAAGGTGAAGTCAAAGCGTTGGTCCTGAGTGAAGGTCCTGGGAGTTGGGGGGTGGGAGGGGGAGGGCAGTGGTCCTGGGAGTTGGGGGGTGGGAGGGGGAGGGCAGTGGAGGAAGGGTGGGGGTAGAGGGTGTCAGGCAGCAGGAACTCTACCCAGAATGGAGTTTCCGCAGGGTATTTTGTCCATGGAGCTGCGGCTAAAGGCATGCACAAATGGGAAGTACTCCGTGACACCAAACTGGTCTTTGTATTTCCCTCTCTGCACCTCAATGGTCAGCTCTCCCTGAGGCTCCCCTGTGTCGGAGACCATGACCAGAGTCTCCGAGAAGAATAGCGTCAGCAGCTCCTCTTGCCCTGGGTGCGTGAGGGTCCCGTGGGGACAGTTAAAGCCCCAGCTCCAGCTCCTAGGTCTCAACTTTCGGACCGCCCCCCCCCCCCCCCGGCCACCAGTGCGCCCACAGTCTCCACCCACTCCCTCCTCATCCCACGTCCCCCAGGTGGCCCCTGCATCCCCTCCATTGGCCTCTACAGCAGTCAGCAGGTGAAGGCTCCCCCACCCCAATCCCCACCAGTCCCTACCCACACTGTGTCCCTGGGGTCTTCCCTTGAAGAATATCAACTAACGGGCCTCACACCCTTTGTGAGTCCTAGGAGAATCAAGGCTGAGAGAGGGGGTGGCCAGGTCTGGGCTTTCTCTCCTCCCTCCCGTCCGTACTTTTGCCCCTCCCCCACCCACCCCCCCCCGCCCCGCCCCGCCACTGCCCAGGCTCACGGAGGGAGTTGAGGAAGTTGATGGCTTCAGCATTGGCCTCTGGGGGTGGCAGACTCTCTTGGGCTGAGGGCTGGTGATCCTTGGCTTTGAAGCCTAGGGAGGGAGGAGAGGTTGAGACGGCAGATGGCAGACCCTGGGAAGAAGGACAGGGGTGGGGCAGGGGTCCCAAGAGCAGGATCCTCCAAGGCCACCCCAGGGTGGATGATGAGGGAGAAGATGCCCCACCCCTTTCCAGGTCCCCACTCCAAATTCCTCAGCTCTCTTCTCACCTTTGGATTGAACTTTGGAAGACATGCTGCCTCCTGCTACCCAGTTTGTAACCAGCTGTCTCCATGGCAACTGGGAGCTAGCTACCGCCTCTTAAAGGGCCATCAACCCATTTCACTAAACACCCAGACCTTGGAAGAATTGGTAGGAACTGTGGCTTCTGCGGCTCAGCCCAAGCCTGAGGTATTGTCCAGCAGAGGGAGCGTTTGACATTCTTAGGAGGCAGGGGGGATGACATGGATCATTAGAATGACCTTACAAGTGTACTTTGAAGTTCAATTCTTACTGGGATTGTAAGTAGAACCAAAATATTTTTTTAAAAACCTTAAATTTTACTATATTTATATGTTTACGTTTCTTAGATTGCATTAAAAGTACTTGGGAAGCTGGTTTGTCAATTTATGAAAAAATTCTTTTAGAGAATTATTTTTACTTATTTTTCCCAGTCAATCGCTTTTGACAATTGCAATTGCCACTGGGCAGTCCAGTGGTTAAGACTCTGCGCTTCCACCGCAGGAGGCAAGGGCTTGATCCCTGGTCGAGGAACTAAGATTCCGCATGCTGCATGGCGAGGCCAAAAAAACCCAATCAATTGCTTTTAAAAAGGAAGTAGAATATATAGAATGAATAAATATGGCATAAACATATTTATGGCAGTTTTAATTTTGTAAAGAGAACCAATTATTAATTAAAGTCCCCTTAAAAGTTAGTAATAACATTAGATAGATTTATGATTAGAATGATATGACTAAGTTGAACTTAAACGTTTTTAAAATGCTTATGTTTTAAAATTTGCATTTTAAGAAATTGAGTTCTAATTTTTTTTTAATTTATTTATTTTATTTATTTTTATTTTTGGCTGTGTCGGGTCTTCGTTGCTGTGTTCAGGCTTTCTCTAGTTTTGGCGAGCAGGGGTTACTCTTCGTGTGGTGTGCAGGCTTCTCATTGCGGTGTCTTCTCTTGTGGAGCACAGGCTCTAGGCACGCGGGCTTCAGTGGTTGTGGCACTTGGGCTCAGTAGTTGTGGCTTGCGGGCTCTAGAGTACAAGCTCAGTAGTTGTGGCACACGGGCTTTGTTGCTCCACGGCATGTGGGATCTTCCTGGACCAGGGCTCTAAACCGTGTACCCCTGCATTGGCAGGCAGATTCTTAACCACTGTGCCACCAAGGAAGCGCTGACTTCTAATTTTTAAAAGCCAAAATGAATTCTGCACGTGAACCACCGCCAGTGGCATTAAGAAAACTCACAACTAGGGCTTCTCTGGTGGCGCAGTGGTTGAGAGTCTGCCTGCCAATGCAGGGGACACGGGTTCGTGCCCTGGTCCGGGAAGATCCCACGTGCCGCGGAGCGGCTGGGCCCATGAGCCATGGCCGCTGAGCCTGCACGTCCGGAGCCTGTGCTCCGCAGCGGGAGAGGCCACAGCAGTGAGAGGCCCGCGTACTGCAAAAAAAAAAAGAAGAAAACTCACAACTGCTTTGGGAAGTAGTCTGTTAGTTCCTCAAAATGCTAAATGTGGAGTTACTATATGACTTAGCAATTCCACTCTGGGGTATATACCCAAGAGAATTGAAATCATCTGTCCACATAAAAAACTTATACACAGATGTTCATAGCATCATTATTCAGAATAGTCAAAAAGTGGAACACCCATCTGTTCATCAACTGATGAATGGATAAACAAAACGTGGTGTATATATATATAATGGAATATTATTATTCAAGCATAAAAAGGAGTGAAGTACTGACATATGCTAGAATATGGTTGAACCTTGAAAATATGTTGAGTGAAAGGAGCCAGTCACAAAAGACCACATATTGTATGATTCCATTTATATGTGTAAATGTCCAGCACAGGCAAATCTATAGAGACAGAAAGTAGATCAGTGGTTGCTCGATGTGGGGGAAGGGTGGAGGCATGGAGGCAGGGAGTGGCATCCACTGGGGACAGGGTTTCTTTTGGGCATGCTGAAAATGTTCTAAAATTAGACTGTGCATATACTAAAACCCACTGAATTGTATACTTTAAAAGGGTGAATTTTGTGGTAGGTAAATTATATCTCAATAAAGTTAATAAAAAATATATGCTTTAAATAAAATCTAAAAGAAGAAAGCAAACCGTTTTGCTTTCATATATGAATTACATAAAGTTTAACAAAATCTTTTTGATTTGGACAAAGTTTAAAAAAAGAAAAAAGCAGCAGGGCCTTCCCTGCCGGTCCAGTGGTTAAGACTCCGCGCTTCTACTGCAGGGGGCGCGGTTTAGATCACAGGTCTGGGAACTAAGGTTCCACATGCCTTATGGCCAAAAAAAACCAAGAAGCAAACTGCTCTTTTTTAGATGCTCTATAAGGGGTGCCCACATACTCCCCCTCCTTACTGTGCCCCCCCCATCCCAGCTATTCCGGACTCCTGGCCTGAGGGAAAATTTGCTCCCAGAGCCCTCTACCCTTTAGAGTTCTCCTGTCACCCCTGGTCCCCCTCACCTCCCCTTGGTCAGGCTCCTCTAGCTGCATAGGACCCCCACCTGCCTATCCACACAGGCTCCCACCTCCTGGGAGCCCATGTTCTCAACTCTCTCACTCCCCCCAGATTCCTTCCTGCCTGATGCTGGCCGTTTCCTGCTAGCTGCTTAGAGGAGAAAGCATTTTGGAAAAGTGGATCACAGAAGGATCAACATCCAGTTGGTTGTCTATTTTTTTAACCATCTGGAAGAGATCTGTTAAGGACCCTTCTTACCATCCCCCCTTAGGGCCTGATACGCCAGGGGAAGGATGCTCTGGAGCGGCTGACGTACTAGCCGTGTGGCTGTGTTGGGCAGGTACGCCCTTCTGAGCCTGTGACATGGACAGCATGTTCCCTCCAGCAGCTGGGGTTGGCATCTATTGAACAACAACCATTACTGTAGAGAGGGTACCCTCTATGCTGAGCTCTGCAGGTAGTAAGTCACTTAATCCTCACAATCAGCTTCTAAGGTGGTGTTAGCATCATCCTCATTGGACAGGGGAGAAGTGGAGGCACAGAAGAGTTCAGTAACTTGTCCGAGGTCACCCAGTTAATAAGTGGAAGGTGTGGACTCCAACCCAGATGGGCTGGCTTGAGTCCATGTTCTTAATCACTTTGTCCTACTGTCCCTGATAGACTAGCACTAAGTTTATTAATAACAGTGAGAGGAAAAAGAGGCTGCTGTTCACTGAACACCGTTGTGCATCTCATTTGGGTCTCCCAGCCACTCCAGAAGGAGGCTCGGTGACATGAGTCCCATGTCTGGAGTTACCCACGGAGTGTCAGAGTTTGTATTCAAATCCAGACCAGTGCAAGTCCTCTCTCTTTCTTCCACCTTGTCCTGCCTTTGGCCCAAGCTTAGGGTTTACTGACCATCAGGGTTAGCTTCCCACCTGCTTTCAAAAGCTCCATTTGTGGCCAGGGCCTGGGAGGACTAGGACAACCCCTCACCAACACACACATGTGGACACACAGGGCTCTTCTACAACTTATCCTGTTCTCTGTCCTTCCTGGGAACTTCTAAGGCTGCCCCTCCCTTTCTCCTTTTCTGTGATTTAGAAAAAAGAGAGAGACAGCCTGTGATTCAGGGAAAAACGAACTGCTTACAGGATTTTTTTTAAAAATAAATTTATTTATTTTATTTATTTATTTTTGGCTGCGTGGGGTCTTCATTGCTGCACGTGGGCTTTCTCTAGTTGCCATGAGCGGGGGCTACTCTTTGTTGCCATGCACAGGCTTCTCACTGCGGTGGCCTCTCCTGTGTGGAGCATGGGCTCTAGGCGCACAGGCTTCAGTAGTTGTGGCGCGCGGGCTCTAGAGCGCAGGCTCAGTAGTTGTGGCGCACAGGCTTAGTTGCTCCGTGGCATGTGGGATGTTCCCAGACCAGGGCTCGAACCCGTGTCCCCTGCATTGGCAGGCAGATTCTTAACCACTGCGCCACCAGGGAAGTCCCAGGTTATTATTATTTTTCTAAATTAATTAATTAGTTTATTTTTGGCTGCCTTGGGTCTTCCTTGCTGTA
The DNA here is from genome assembly GCF_949774975.1 of Lagenorhynchus albirostris. NCBI lineage: Eukaryota > Metazoa > Chordata > Mammalia > Artiodactyla > Delphinidae > Lagenorhynchus > Lagenorhynchus albirostris. The sequence continues at coordinate 19,328,699 of NC_083100.1, forward strand.
CATGGGATTTCTCTAGTTGTGGCGAGCAGGGGCTACTCTTTGTTACGGTGCACGGGCTTCTCACTGCGGTGCCTTCTCTTGTTGCGGAGCACGGGCTACATCTAGGCACACGGGCTTCAGTAGTTGCAGCACGCCGGCTCAGTAGTTGTGACGTACAGGCTTAGTTGCTCCGCGGCATATGGGATCTTCCCGGACCGGGGCACGAACCCGTGTCCCCTGTATCGGCAGGCGGACTCTCAACCACTGCGCCACCAGGGAAGCCCAACCCCCAGGTTATTTTTTAAACTACGTATTATTCAAACACCTTTGAGGCCATGTGTCTACCTCCATTTCTTCTCTATAATGAATTAGGGCACCAGAAATCACATGTAGTGTTTTCCAAAGTGACTTCATATGCCTTTCTCGTCTAACTGTTCTAATAGCCTCCAAATAAGTGGCCTTGTTGGTGAAAGTTTATGAGTTTGCTGCCTTGCATCATTTCTGGTATCAGGCCCCCTATTCCTCTGGGGGACCCTTTCCCCACTCTCGGTGCACTGTGTTTCAGTTGGGTCTGACACTGCCTTTCCAGGTGTGGTCACGTGACCTAACCTGGCCAGTCAAAGAAGACCATTCCCCTAACTCCTATGATTGGCTCAGCATTGGGCACATAATCCAAGCTGAACCAATGAAACTCAATCCCTGGCGCTATTAGAGGTTCTGCTATGTTTGATGAACTATAGCCCATAAACGTGGAACTTCTAGAGACCATCTTTCCATTACAGGGAGAAAGACTGACAGAGAACGATATCAATATAGAAGAAAGCAGAGCTGAATGATGAAGATGCCTCTGGATCCCTGGATCCATTCATGCCTGAATCACCATGACATAATCCTACACTTCTCAATTTCATGACCTGATAAATTTCCCTTTTGGTTTAAGCCCCTTTCGGCTGTGTGTTTGTCACTTGCACTTGAAAGGGTTATGTCTCATTCAACGTTGTCATCTCCACTGGAAGGTGAAGAAACTGAGGTCCGGAAAGTTACTTGCCCAAGGTCCTTGGATGTTGAGTAACAGAGCTGGGACTAGAACCCAGGTCTCTAAGGCCAGTTGTCACTCCTGCTGTTCTGCAAGCAAAGAATAGGTGTCCCGGTTATTGCTGGTCAGTGCTGGCTCCAGGAGAGACATGTGCCATTTTTCAGGACAGATGCTCCAGTGAGACGATCCGCCAAGGCCTTGGGAAAATGCTTCACCAAAAGCCCTAGAGAACCATTAGCAATTGTCCCTTGAAGCTGGGCATACCCAGAGTGACCTGGCCCTGGGGCTTGCCCAGTCAAGAGACAATTACAGAGCACAGAGACTGCCCTTTTTCAGGAAGGTGAGGCCCACGGCTCCTTCCCTCACCCCCACCCCAGATGCAGCCCTGAGCCAGGATAGTGAGGACCAGTGCCAAGGTCCTTGGCTTGGGGTGAGGGGTGCCAAGAGGGGAGGCTGAGCTGTGGCCGGGGGGCCCAGGAAATGTGGAGCTAAGCCGGTGCTTCCCGGTCTTCAGCCACACCAAGGCCACCTTTAAGGATTCTGCCATAGGGACCTCCCTGGTGGTCCAGTGTTTAAGAATCCGCCTTCCAATGCAGGGTACGTGGGTTCGATCCCTGGTCAGGGAATTAAGATCCCACATGCCACAGGGCAACTAAGCCCACGCGCCGCAACTGTTGAGCTTGGGCACCTCAACAAGAGAGCCCACGCACTCTGGAGCCTGAGTGCCACAACCAGAGAGCCTGCCTGCGGCAACTAAGACCCAACGCAGCCAAATAAACATAAAAAAAGAATTCTGCCGTAGCCAAGTGTCACCTTTACTTCGTATTTTCCTATTTCAGTAAATGCAAGCACACTTTGGAGATATTTCAGGTTCAGTTCCAGATCATTGTAATAAAGCAAATACTGCAATGAAGGGAGCCACGCAAAAAAATTTTTTCCCAGTGCATATAAGAGCTTTGCTACACTATAGTCTATTAAGTGTGCAGCAGCATTATGTCTAAAGAAAACAATGTACATACCTTAATTAAAAGTATTTTATTGCTAAAAAAATGATAATCATCATCTGACAATGCAGGGTTGCCACAAACCTTCAATTTGTAAGAAACGTAATATCTGCAAAACACAATAAAGTGAAGCACAAATGAGATACGCCTGTACCTTTAATCCTTTCATGAATTGAAAACTGGTGTCGCTTGTCAAAAATATTGACCCCAAAGATAAACACAATGAACACAAAATGATGCTGTTAAACTTTAACTCAAGATAGTTGCCCTAGACAGCCGACCTGGAGTCTGGCTGTCAGTTAGCAAGGCATTAAAGGGAGGTCAGTACCAAGGCCTTGCCGTCGAAGCACATTCACTGCTGTGCGGCGACCAGGTAAAGCTATCTCTCCTGTGGCCAGCGGCACTCCTGTTCATCTCAAGCTTTGGAAAACACCGAGGTAGGCAAATTGTAAACCCTGGATAAAGGCTCACGAGCCATGGAAGGGTATATTTAGAGCGCCGTTTCTGCCCAAAGCTCTGGAAGAGCAGTCACTCCAAGTAAGCAAGTAACCCAGACAGGAAAACGGAACAAGCAATAAAGACAAGCCCACTGAGGTATCAAGCCTCGGTTAAATCATTCATTCATTCAACATTTATTGAGCGCCTACTGTGTGCCAGGCACCGTGCTAGGCGCAGAAATACAGAGATGCATAAGATACAGTCCATGCCCTGAAAGTTTCACAGTCTAGAAGGGGAGACAAACATGTAAACAACTAAAATACAGTATGATAAGTGCCACAACAGAAGCATTTACAAAGAGGAGAGGTAGCCTGGAGGGGGAGGGACGCAGGGGTGGTCTTCCTGGAGGAGGGGGCCTTTGAGGGGGATTGTGAGAGACGAATAGGTGTTTGCCAGGCAGACAAGGCAGGAGGAGCAGGGTAATAGCATTCCATTCTGATGAAACAGCATGAGCGAAGGCACAGAGGCATGAACTGCATGTTTTGAGGGGCGGGGAGCTCTATTCTGGTGGTATTGCTGAAGTTGACTCCAGAGGCTGTGGCTGGAGAGGAAGGCAGAGGCAGGATGATGAGGAGAAACTGAGAGCAGGAGACATCTCAGAGGCACCCCAGAGGAGAACAGAGCCTGAGGGAAGGAAGGCTTCCACCCAGGAAGAGAAGGTTCCTGGCTGACCCAAGTTACGCCCGCTTGAGGACAATCGGAGTCCTCACTGCAGCCCCAAAGGGACTGGACCCAAGGCCAGAGGAGGAGCTGAACTGAGGGAGGGCTGAACAGAGGGGAAGGGCCCAGGCTTGGGGTCCTGGAAGCTGCCACTCATTTGAGAGCTCTCCGCTCCTGGACTTCTGATTTCTGCTCTCTGCTGCGCAGATCCCCTGCTCCCACCATGATGGGGCCAGGGGCCAAATGAGAAATGACCTGGGAATGTCTTTGGCCAACTGTAAAGGGCGAGATGAATGGCTTTACTAACTAAAAGAGGAAAGGGTTGAGGATAAAGCAGGAGTTCCTCAGAATACGGGCCATAATGAGAAAACCAGAGTTGCCCTGGTGGACGATGGCTCTCTGGTCCCCTGGGGAGGAGGGGCCCTGTTGGCCCAGGGCAGGGGCAGAGGCCAGCTGTGCAGGGAGCATGTGTGACCTACAAGACTGTGGGGCTGCAATCCCAGCCTCCTGGTGTCTCCTCTGCCTGAGGTTAAGTTTCCTTGGCAACCAGGATCCTCCGCCTTCCAGGCAGTAGGGGAGTCACCAAGGCAGAGATTGTCCACAGCCAGGCTTCCAGCCCTTTCCTCTTTCTCAGAAATGGCTCTGTTTGAAAAATGCCTTCATGGGGGCCGGGTGGAGGTGGAGCAGGGAGGCTGGGGGAGGAGGGGCAGACTCTCAGTAAACCAGAGCCCAGGTGCCCCTCTGAGTGACCACTTTTCCAAGGCACCACGCCTCAGGCCACTTTGAGGGAGTGAGTTTCTTTCCCTACCCTGGATGGGAGGAGGGGGAAGATGGACTCAACCTGTTCATGGCTCCTGCTAACCTGAGTTCAGAGGCTACAGTAAGAGTGAGGCCTCTTCATCCTCACTGCCATCACGGGAACAGAGGAAGGGAGGAGGGGAGGTTCCCGATTCGCTCTGCCCTCCATGGCTCAGCCTCACCCCACGGAGTCTCCAAGCCTCCCGTCAGCCCCCTTCCTCTCGCTCTCAGGCTCTCGTTGCCTTGTCCCTCCTGTCTCCCGACCCGGGTCAGGGCGTGGTGCCGGCTTGACGGGCTGACGGAGGTGGTGGTGGAAGCAGTGAGAGGGAAGGTGTGGTGTGGGCCGTGGTGGGTGGCTTCCCCACCATGGTGGGGGGGCGGGGGGGGCTGGGCTGGGCTGCGGTGGGGTCACTTGCTCTTGTGTAGGTCCTTCAGCTGGCGGAGCTTCTCCAGGAGCTGGGCCCGGGAGTAGCCATTGTCTCCCGTGGGGCCTGGGTCTGGCCCCAGAGCCTCCTGCAGCACCAGGCAGTGCGTCCTCAGAAATGGGTTATAGGAGCGCTCCTCTCCCAGGGTGGACGGGCACTGTGGGGGGAGAGGCACCCGGGTTTGGTGGGGAGAATCTGGAAAATAGACCCAACAAGGGAAGAACGCCCGCACCGCCCCATCCCAGGGTCCAGAAGTTCTCACTGGAAGGCCCTTGTGCCAAATATGTCAGCTCTGGAGGGGGCCCTGCAGGGCCCGCAGGGATGAGCCCTCTCTCAGGAGTGCCCTCGGCCCCTCCTGGACCCCAAGCCCCGCACCGTGCTCCTGCGTTCCATCCGCTGCCTCTGCACCCACTGCATCTTCCTCTCCCGGGCCAGGTTCTCGGGCTCCACCACGCCTGCAAAGCCCAGGTTCTCCTCCGCGTACTCGTGGCCTAGGGATGGCATGGGGGCCAAGACACAGGGCAGAGTGAGATGGGTGGTACGGTCAGAAAAAGTCCTCCCCACCCGCAGGCCTATGGGTACCTGATGGCTGGGGAGGAGGGGCAATGCTTCCAGAGAAGCCCCGACCACATGGAGCTGTTTCCCTAAATGTGGGCACAAGTCAGCCACGAGTGAAGAGGCAGAAGCAGTTCAGGGGGGAAAACCACCAGACCTGGAGCCAGAAGACCTGCATTCTAGCCCGTCTGGCTCTGCCCAGCTATGCGACATCAGTCAAATCACGGCGCTTCTCTGAGCCACAATGTTCTCCTTTGGCAAGTGGGGAAAATAATAACGCCACTCTAAAACTATGTGTTCCTGGTGCCTGGAACAGGGCCTGGTACACGTTAGGTGCTCAATAAAGTATTTGTCGAATGAATGAATGGATGCATGTATGTTCTGAGGATTAACTGAGATATGAGTAAATGTGTTTTAGAAACTATGGATACGCAATGTACACATGCACATACGTGTGGATGGATGGATATTCCATGGACGTGCATATGCATGATGGACGTGCAGTGTGTGGATGATGGATGCAGGCAATGGTCCATGCAGAATGGATTCAAGGCCCCTCTTTGCTCGTTAAGCAAAGGCAATTTTCTGTTCTAGGCTTTGGCTATGAAAAATCAGCCATCTCCCAGGGATGCTCTGGGACCTACAGGGCTCCCAAGAGGCTGTGGGCTGGTTGCCAGGGAAGCAGAGGCCTTACAGAGCCAGGTCTGCAAACAGAAGGAAGCTCTGCCCCCACTGCTCGAGTTGACTCCCAGGAGCCACCAGAGGTGGCGCTGTATCCCCTCTGGGCCAGGAGCTGAGTCGGCTGGGACTCTGGGGGTGTGAGGGGCTAGGGGGAGAGGGAGGGGCACCTCACCAGGCCACAGCAGAGTGTCGTCCCCCAGCCCCAGCACGGTGTCCAGTGAGCTCAGCATGGTCTCTGCGGTGCCCTCAAAGGTCCGTCCTGGTAGGGTCAGAAGGTACGTGTGAGGTCCAAGAACCACACAGCACGGTAAGGTACATGAAAAGGGTGGGGACCAGCTTGTACAGCTGGGGCTGGCCACCAGCCCTCAGCCGTGCCCCTGCCGTGCCCACTTCCCTGGCATCTACTCCTTCCCTCCCTCTGGGAGCTGGGCCCAAATATTCAACCGCAACCGAGCCCATTTGAAGGCCTCCATTGCACATATTGACGTGTGGATAGAGGGGCTGCAGGACCTTCAGGCTGAGTTCTGTGGCTCCGAGCCCTCTTGATATAGGGTTGCTCTTTTCCGTAGAGCATTTCTTTCTTTGCCTGTGCTGTCTTTGGGACTCCATGCACCTTGGGACCTGTGATCCTCCCACCGACAGGATCACCCTCTCACTCACGGGTTCTCAAGTTTTTGTAACTAGTCTTGCCAGTCACTGTATCAGAGAACCAGGCTCCACCCAGTGGAAACAAACGCCCTTCGAGGTCTCTACTCAGTTACAGGCATCGTCTCATTCTGTCCATCCCCCGCGGGAAGTCGTGAGGATATAAAAGAAAAATCGAGGTAACAAAGGTGGGAGTAACTGCCGAGGCAACATGTGTACTGAAACCAATGTTTTCATGCATTGCGTGGAGCTGTGGCTGTCCTTGGGCCCCTGCTCTGGCCTCTCTCCCTCCCTCTTGTCCCCCCTCCTCCCTCTTCCCTTTTGGGGGACTCACCACAGCCAGAGAGGAAGAGCAGGTCCCCTGAGAAGAGGCACGAGGGACCCTTATAGGGCTCCCCATCCAGCAGGTAGACCAGATGGCCTTGTGTGTGGCCAGGGGTGGCCAGAGCCTGGATCTGAAGCCGTCCCACACTAACCACATCTTGATCACACAGGGGACTGAGAAGCGAGGCAATAGTGGAGAGAAGGCTCTAGAGCTTGTGCCATGCTGATCCTCCCTCCCCCGCCCTGCCCAGGCCCAAGGGAATGGGTGATGTACAGGAGGGGGGCTTCCCCATCAGAGAGAGAAGGCACCCCCAGTGCCCAGGACTTCAGACCCAAGCCCTCCTGCTTTCTCTTTTGGGGACTATGGCTGGATCACTTGGGGGATGGGCAGTGGCAGTCTTCAGATGGGCTGTGATCTACTCTCTAAGGGCCAGGAAGGGCATCAGCAAAGACCCA